>NW_026112374.1:473327-663327 GCF_024679095.1 Eriocheir sinensis | reverse complement strand
TCTCTGGAGAGAAACGGCAGCTCCGACCATAATGCGGCGCTGACTGAACTCGGCCTCATCCCCTCGCGTGAGGAAGCAGGGCAACGCGTCATCTGGCTATGGCAGCGGGCAGACTGGCAAGCCATGAAGGGGGCCTTAGCTGACACTGACTGGGACGCCACCCTCAGTGGTGACGTTGACCCCAATGTGTCAGCCTTCTCTGCCACTCTCCTCCAGGGCCAGAGGCAGCATGTCCCTCACAGGGCATATAAAGCCGACCCACGCGACCAGCCGTGGTTCGGCTATAGGTGCCGACTGGCTGCAGAGGATAAGTACAGCGCCTGGAGGCAATACAAGCGCCTTAGGCCTTAGACTTAGGAGTCCTAGTGAGCGCTGACCTTCGTCCTAGGGCTCAATGCATTCCGGCTAAAAATCGGGCAAACAGAGTACTTGGTTTTATCTCAAGGAGCGTAAGCAATAGGAGCGCTGAAGTCATCCTCAAACTTCACTTAGCACTAGTTAGACCTCATCTCGATTATGCAGTTCAGTTCTGGTCCCCCTACTATAGAATGAATATCAAGATGTTAGAATCTGTACAGATGAGGATGACAAAGATGATTCAGGGGGTGAGAAACTTGCCTTATGAAGACAGGCTGAAGCAGTTAAATCTACACTCGCTAGAAAGGCGAAGGTTGCGAGGAGACTTGATCGAAGTCTATAAATGGATGAAGGGCTTTAATAAAGGGGGTGTCAAAAATATTTTGATAGTAAAAGAGCCAGGTAGGACGCGTAGCAATGGTTTTAAGTTAGACAAATTCAGATTCAACAAAGACATAGGCAAGAATTGGTTCACCAATAGAGTGGTGGACGAATGGAACAGGCTTGGGGGCCATGTTGTGGGTGCCAATACCATAGATACATTCAAGAAGAGGTTAGATAAAGCCATGGATGGTGAGGTAAGGTGGGGTTGAGTGTGCAGGAGCTGCCTTGTATAGGCCAACCGGTCTCTTGCAGACTCCTTACGTTCTTATGTTCTTATGTTCTTTGTCCCTCCCAGCGCAACAAGGCTCTGCACCGTGCTGCATGCAAGGCTATGACAAGGACAGCAGCGTGGGCCAGGAAAAGGTGGGAAAACAGCCTCAGGAGGAGGCTGGCGTCCAACCAAGTTGACCCCAAGCAGTGGTGATCCTTGGTGAAGGAGAGGCAAGGCACCGTCACTCAGGACAGGATCCCGCCCCTCAAGACGCCTGCAGGGGGCCTGGCAGTAAAGAACCAGGATAAAGCTGACCTTCTGGCAACCCACTTCAGCAGCAAGATGACTGTCGAGGAGCCAGACAGGCAGCCCCCCTCCTCCTCCGTCTGGGTAACTTTGTCCTGTAAAACCTGGAGATCACGGAGGGCACAGTAGCCAAGCTCCTCCGAGACACCATCACCTGGAAAGCCCCAGGCCCGGATGACATCAGCCCTTTCCTGCTGAAGCACTGTGCAGGGGAACTGTCGCACTCCCTCACACGTATCTTCAGACAGTGCCTAAGCGCAGGGGCCTGGCCGACCCTGTGGAAAGAGGCTCGTGTCACACCGGTTTTCAAGAAAAAGGACAAGACAGACTCAACCTACTACCGCCCAATCTCGCTCCTGTCGGTTGTTAGCAAGATCCTGGAGCGGATTATAGCGGAGCAACTGACGCGCCACCTGGAGGAGAACCATCTATTGTCTCCTCGTCAGCACGGGTTCAGGAGAGGTCGCTCGGCATCAGACCTCCTCCTCCTGCTCAGCAATTCTTGGCATGACGCCCTGGAATCTGGTCGCCCCTCACTTGTTGTTGCCCTAGATATTGCTGGGGCATACGACTGTGTGTGGCACAGGGGCCTCCCGGCCAAGCTCGAACAGCTCGGCATCACAGGACAACTGCTGCAGCTGTTTTCGAGCTACCTGGATGGCCGGAGTCTGAGGGTAGTGCTGAACGGGTGCACGTCAGGGAGTTACCCAATCACTACCAGCGCTCCACAAGGATCAGTATTGGGCCCGATTCTTTGGAACGCATACTTCGACAAGCAGCTCCGTGGCCTACCTGTGGCCTCAGCCTACGCCGACGACTGCACCCTGTCCCACGGCTACACCAGGGAGGAAACTGCAGACGTGATCGAGGCCGCCAACCGCCATCTTGGTGACATCATTACCTGGGGACGACGTTGGCATGTCAAGTTTGCTGCCGAGAAGACCCAGGCAATGGTCATATCGCGTTAGGGGGAGGACGCCAGACTCCTGCAGGGACGGCTGAAGTTTGGGGACGACACCCTGGTCATCAATGACTCCATCAACATCTTGGGTGTGGAGGTCGACTCCAGACTCAGTTTCGACCGCCACCTGGAGTGTGTGGCGCGCAGAGCCTCCCTGAGGGTGACGCTTCTGCGTCGCGTGCGGCACCTGCTCGACGCAGACGGCCTCCTGAGGCTGTACAAAGCCCAGGTGAGACCCGTCATGGAATACTCCCGTCTCTCCTGGATGAGTAGTACCCAATGTCACCTCTCGCTGCTGGACATAGTGCAGAGGAAGGCAGAGCGACTCATCCGTGATGCCAGCAGCCTTCAGCAGCAACGACCACATGGACACCAGTAACGGCAGCGACAACATCAACAGCAGCTACATCACCAGCAGGATGCCCCCCGCTGTATGCTCGACAGCCTCGGGCACCGGAGAAGGCTCGGTACCATCACAGTCCTACACAAGGCCCAGGTCCAACGTACACCTCACCTGGCGGCAGTACGGGTCCCTTGGAGAAGCCAGCACACCACGAGAGCGGTGGTGGCTAACAACCTCATTGAAATCCCGAAAAACCGCACAGCCAGATGCCAGAGGGCCTTCACTAATGCCACGGCCCACCTGTGGAACGCCTTCACGGGTGAAGTGGGCGTTAGGGCAATGAACACCCAGCAGGTGAAGGTGGCGGCTCATGCCTGGTGTCGCATTTACCCGCCCTAGTCACATCCGCCTAAGCACAAGCACTTCACAACACTAGTGACAATGCTTTAAGATAAGCGACCTCAAGACAGAGGTCGTCTTTAGCATGGAGACAATTTTCCCTCCCCTTCTGATATATGTATATCATTGTATTTTGATGTAAAAAAAAAGAGAGAGAGAGAGAGAGAGAGAGAGAGAGAGAGAGAGAGAGAGAGAGAGAGAGAGAGAGAGAGAGAGAGAGAGGGCTCATTATTTTGGCCTATTTTCTATACTTATGAATTCGAAAAGTTAAGGCTAAACCATTCTAAAGCATATAAACTAAAGAAACCTCCCATATACAGAATCACAAACACCATAACATCCTGATACCTAATACACTAATTATTGAGCGGAAAGTAATATACCTGTTCTAACCTTAATTACTTTATCCCACACCTTATCATTAGCCCACATGTTATTATATGCCTCACGAAGCGCGCCCATCCGCCATCAATTAACAAGACAAATGGTGGGCGATGCGACCATCCGGATTAAAAAGCTCAATAAAAAATGACGGAAAATAAATATATAATGTTCGGCCCTACCGATCTATTAACAAAGAGAGCAGTTAAATATATCAAAGTTCATAATTGCGCTCATTAACTAGGAATTTAATGGTAGGATAATATAGAGTGGTGTCAGTATTATTCGTTGGTGGCTCCGATGCTGACTGACAGGTCCTGGATAACACACACGCACCCGTTTCCTCCTTCCTCTCCGTCCCTCATCCTGGTCCGCACTGAATGTTTCCCTCCTCCCCTGACTGTCTTATTCCCCTCGTGTCACACTCCGTTGACTTCCTGCCGCTCACACCCCTCCGGATTTAGAGCTTAAGGGTCCTTCTTTTCCTCATGCATCATGCACGCTGTAATGAAGGCAAGGGCGTCAGTGAAAATAGTAATGCGTGCATGTTGCGTGAATAGTGAACTTGAATTGATAGTGCGCAGAGGGGACCGTCTACAACTATTGTCCACTAGGTTCACCGTTCACCGATTGTCTTTGATTTCCTTTGCCTTCCCTTCTTTAACGCCTCTAGACTTCCTCTTCTTTCCTACGTTCTCAAGTTAGGATATTTTTCCCCTTCACTTCCTCTTGTACTTTCGTATCGTTTCACTCTCTTTTTTCTTTTTTCCTGCACATTGGTTTCCTCGCCCTCACCCTGTTTATCTTCATATCGTCTCCCTTACAGCTTTTCCTCCCTTCCGTGTTTCCTTCTCCTCGTGTTCTCTCCCACTTTCAAATTCTCTTCTCCCTATACCTCCTCTTCTCTACATCCCGGTCATCTTTTTCTCTAGTCCCTTTTTTCCTTCTCTTTTTTCCCTCCTGCAAGTCCTTTTCCTTCGTCCTTCATATCTCTTTTTCTTCCTCACTTTACCTTCAACTTCTAGGACTTACATTTTAAGATCCTTCTCCAATTTTCGGTTCAGTAAGAATTTGTCCAGGAAAATCCAATCTACATCTTTCCCGAGGAGTAAATCAGCTCCTCAACGGATCAACAAATATTCTCTTCGACTTATCGGGGTCCCGCTTCCTGTCCTTTTTCGTTTTCCTATTCCTATATTTCTCCTCGTCTCTTTTTTTATACCTTCTGCTTCCCATTTCATACTGTACCCAAACATGCTCTCTCTCTCTCTCTCTCTCTCTCTCTCTCTCTCTCTCTCTCTCTCTCTCTCTCTCTCTCTCTCTCTCTCTCAGTATCTCTCTCTCTCTCTCTCTCTCTCTCTCTCTCTCTCTCTCTCTCTCTCTCTCTCTCTCTCTCTCTCTCTCTCTCTCTCTCTCTCTCTCTCTCTCTCTCTCTCTCTCTCTCTCTCTCTCTCTCTCTCTCTCTCTCTCTCTCTCTCTCTCAGTATCTTAACTATCTTCATCCACGTAATCATCCTCGTCATCCTCACCCATTTATCAAGGGAAACACAAAATAAGGAGTTCTTGTATTCAAAAAGGTAAAAATTGGAAAGGAAATCAGATTCTTAGACTTCTCATCGTTAGGGGACGCAGGAGGTTAATCTTTTAAATCTCAGAGACGTGCAACTCAGCCTGACGTCGCATAAATTTGAAGTCACGCCGCCTCATATATTTCCTAAGGGGAGACAGGCTGTTTGCAAGCGTTCGTCTGTGCTGCATGTGTGGGTATGGGTGTTGGGGCCGATTTTTCGATACCCTTTTATATTTCTCATTCACCCTCATCCTTTTGGCTCGCTCTGTTTCATTTTTTATTATCTCTTGATGTCAATTTTCCGCCGTAAATGTTGCCGTCACCATTGGACGTCTATGTACATATTATTTTACTATGGAAAATATTTCAATTCTCGAGTAAAATGATTAGCCAAGAAATGATATGGTGTGTGTGTGTGTGTGTGTGTGTGTGTGTGTGTGTGTGTGTGTGTGTGTGTGTGTGTGCGAGATCAGGAGTCCAGCGCGTGATAAGATCATGGAATAACACACACACACACACACACACACACACACATACACACACACACACACAGAACAAGCACGCTTTATTTGACTGTACTTAATATTGTAAGTATTTTGATGACATAAAACATGCGAGCAAACATGCAGTTTGTCCGCTTCTCCCCGTCCACACAGTAGAAAATGAACGAAATGTTTCACTCATATTTACGTGACAAAATCGTCCTTCACTGCTTCACAGTCAGACTTGCTAAATTACATCTTTCAATAACCTGCTTTCGTCTGCCTCGCCACTGATTCCTCGCCTGCTGTGTCGGCGTCATCACCCAGAGCGGTACAAGATTTGTATTTTCCTCTCTCGTCGAATCCACCAGAATCTTCCACCCAGCTGGTCCCAGCGGCGCTGTTACAAAGTTCCCGACTTAGGTAGCGGCGAGCGCCAGTCTCATGATTTTCACCTAAAGCCTCGTCAGGGAAGGCGTGTCGCCGAGTCCGAGGGAAGCTGCCAAAATGATACTGCATTTGTACGGTGCTGTCGAGACCATCATACAGAACACTAGCGGCTCTCTCTAACATCCAAAGTGGTACAGTACTTGTTCAGTGTTGTCAGGTCTTTCATCAGGACATAAGTGGCTCTGTAATATCACCTTCACAACACCCTCTGGCAAAGTCCCCTTTGAATAGGCTGTGTGTGTGACAGATAGGTAACTGGCCTCTTAAACCTAGAGATTGGGAACACTGTGCAAGGGCTGCGCCGCGACGCCAACGCAGTTCTCACTCCAGCCCGTGAAAGTGTGTCGCTTCTCGCTGTGATTCTTTCAAATAAAGGCTTGAACATTTTTGGATCTTCTCCACACAGCCGAATTGCAGCCTTCTCTGCATGAAATATTCACATATAATTAGCATACCATTGCGCATGGCTTTTCTGGAGTTTTATTTATATCCAATAACAAACAGAGACGCTCCAGTTTCTGCCGGGCCTCGGGTGCTCAGGGATGTGGAGCTTCGCGTCCCGCCCCATAACCTTATGGGAGCATCCACGCTAGCCCGACAAAGGCGGCGTGTTGGTTACTGTCGCCGGCAACATAAGGGAGCATCGGGGCCAAGTTTTTCCTTCTTGTCCTCAAAAATATGTGCCTCCATGCAGACAACCACATGAGATAATACCCCCCCCCCAAGGACGTCATATATAATAATACGTAATTTAACATAATACTAACAAATACTAACGAATTACCAGTACTTTCCCAACAAAAAATCACTTCACCTGCCTTATCCCATCCTTCACTTGCTTTATCACATCTTTCACTCGCTTCATCACATCTTTCACTCGCTTCATCACATCTTTCACTCGCTTCATCACATCTTTCACTCGCTTCATCATATCCTCCACTCGCTTTATCACATCCTTCACTCGTTCCATCACATCCACCATTCCTTTCATCACATCCTTCACTGGGTCGCCTTCCACAACAGCACCGTGGGAGCATAAAGTATTTTTCAACACCTTCACAGTCAGACAACGCCGCCTCTCCTCGGTGGCTGCCAGTGAGGTGAGGTGTATACTTGTCACGCCCGAGGCAGCCCCTTCCGAGGAGGCGAGAAAATATATCTCAGAAAGCAAGGGGGATAATGGAGGAAACAGAAGCAGCTTTGTCGTCTCTTTTTATTTTGTTTAGAAATATACAGAGGTGCACCATCCTCTACACTTTTAAAATATTTCTTTTGAATACTTAAGTACGGAGGCAGCGAGATGTAGCAGAATAGAGGCAAGTTAATGTTGTGGAACAGGGAAGCTAGTCCTTCAGCGTCTACAAAACAGCATGCAGATATTTACTTCCTCGCGCCCCAGACACACGACGGGGCAGGGAAACACTCGCTCGGCAACTGATTGGCCACGCTTTAATAGTAATGAGCCAATATGCTCAGGTGATCACGGCCAGGAGGCAGATAATGACCCTCTTAATGAGCAGGTGAGATGGGCGAGGTCACACCCTCCCCGCACACACCTTGCTAACACTCGCTTACTATACTTGGCGTTGCCGCCTTTCCCGTCTCTTTCCCATCTTGTCCTCACTGTTTTTTTTGTTTTGTTTTGTTTTACGTGTACGCCTATTGCGCCGGTAGGCTCTCTCGAGGGGCCTGAATGATACCCGGCCCCAGCCCGTCATGGAGCAGGCAAGTGTTTATAGTGGCGCCATCTTCTCCTTTAAGCAACAATGTCACTACTGTCACTCCTGTGCACACTGCCCTCCTTCTCTTCATTAGTGTTTGCATTATTGTGTTTTTTCTCAAGCACAATACAACTTCTTCTGTGTAATGGGTTTCTCCTTCTCTTTCTCTCTTTTTTCCTCCAATATACTCCTTTAAACAGCTACACACTCCTCTATTTCCTCCTTTATGCACACCGCCCTCCTGATAGCAAGTGTTCACGTTATTGAACACTTTCCGTTGTCTCTTGCTCTCATCTGCCGTCCGTTCCTTCCCGCAAAGCACACTGCCCTAGCTCGTTATATTCATTAGTGCTGATATTATTGGTTCTTCTTCCCCTACACCCTATTTCCTTTATCACCACGTGCCCCTTTCACTCTTTCCCTTGCTTCCCCGTTCCCTCCGTGCTCTCTGTCATGACAACGGGAGGTGCAGGAGGACTGACTGAGGCTGGCGGAGGTGATAAGCAAAAACTCTAGTTAAATTTATGGTATTCACTTTAATTACAAGTTTGACCTCAGAATTGTAAAATCAACACGCTATATCTTCCCTGTTCACGATTATTTCTGAGTTTTCGTGAAGATTTTTTTTATATTGGTACTCATCACATAAATGCCTACAGATTTCATATTCCTTTAGCAATTTAATTTTTGTCTAATTCTTATAAAAGTCTGAGTACATCTAACTTAGACACATTGATAAGTGTACCACCGTGCTCCTTCTGTATCGAGGCACGGCTGACATAATATCCCTTGTTCAAACCACATGTATACATTCACTCGGTTTTTTGCACACACACACACACACACACACACACACACACACACATATGCATGTGCGAACACACTCACATCACGGCTGCACTACGTTAGAAACACATACACGTTGGGACATGTTTGGAGAAGCACGGGGCAGGGCAGCTCTGAGCAAGTCTTGCTATTGTTCCTTCAGCTCTGTCAGGCTTTGCGCGGACGGATAACCCTTAACAAGCCTCCATTACTCGCTGATGTCCAGGGCCCGAACGGAAGCCGCCAATTACGGATTTCCATCAAGAGGAACCTACGTGACCGATGGGAATCTTTGTCCCTCCCTCTCTAATCTCTCTCTCTCTCTCTCTCTCTCTCTCTCTCTCTCTCTCTCTCTCTCTCTCTCTCTCTCTCTCTCTCTCTCTCTCTCTCTCTCTCTGACACACACACACACACACACACACACACACACACACACACACACACACACACACACACACACACATACACATACACACACACACACAACCCACGCCCTCTTGTAAGCTGCTTTGCATGAAGTCACAGTGGCACTCCGGGGTGGAAATAAGGTGCAAGAGAGCTCACTGGAAACGTTCATAAACTTAATGAGGACAGCGGACTGCGTAGGATGAGTCATGACTTCACGTTTAATTACCTGGTCTTGCAGATTGTGTCAGCGCGATCACTTGTGTTGTTTACTTCTCTTGAAAGCTATGCGTGATATATTATTCTTGAAATTTATTGAACTGTTGAAGGAAACCGATTTTGTTACGCCATAATGAACACCACTGAGTGCCGGGGATCGAACCCAAGCCTTCCGAGTAGAAGACAGGCAGCATACCAACTACGCCACCGATGAGCTAAAAGATCACCGCGCCAGAAGCCGCTTCTGCGGACTATACCTAACGCCCTCGCCCCGCACTGTGGACATGAAGGTAAAGGACACCCCGCTCACACTCATGGCTTGTCGGAAACGCTTTTAATCAACCACTTATGGCACATACGGTGTATGATTGTAAACATTAGAGAAACTGCAGTAACACAGTGAAAATATCCCGGCACTCAGTGGTGTTCTTTACGGATATTTTCTCTGTGTTATTGCAGTTTCTTCGTTGTTACTACAGTTGGCTCAAGAAGGCGATGTCGTTATTTAAGGCAAGGAGCATTCAATGTTATTATTACCGTAGATATTTGTACTGTAGAAGAAACATATTGATATTTTAACTCTAGGAAGGCTACTGTATTGTTTGTGCTTCATGTACAATACGAACAGAAGACGGGTGAAGGGAACAACCAAGCCCTTCTACACGTCACCGTCCCGTCCCCCTATTCTACACTTTACCTCAAACGGACCCACGTCTCTTTATCCTTTATGTGAGCAATTCAGTGAAGTTGAAATGAGATCCTGAGATTACTTTGATGTAATCTTCAGAAATTATACGAGAGAAGGTAGCAATCTTATTTTAAAAGAAGAAAACCTACTTGGAAAACGATGCAAGAGAACGCTACAAGAACAATGAACCTGCCTGATTTGCCTCACTTGTTAAAGACGAAAAGTTCGACGCCAAAACAGTTCGAGACAAAGATGAGTCAGATAACTTCTGGGGACACTGGAACTTGAAATCTAATATCGAATTCTGTAAAGAACTTAACAAGCTTTCCTTTCTTGAATGAACTATTTTTAGTAATTGAAACAAAACACCGTACACTCCGTAAAGAAATTAGATGATATTTGAAAAATGACAGTTAAACCTATACATGATGCCTCTAAAGTTTCAGCACGATACATGGAAAACCGAAGCGAAAAAGTTGTGCCAGAAGCAGTTATACCAGCTTGAGAGGCGCTTGTAGAGTCAACCAAAAACGCACGAGGCTTAAATATAAACCCTCTCTATACGGTGCCTCCTCCCCCCCCCACCCACCCACCCATATACACACACACACACACACACTAATACGACATGGAAGCAGATTTTTTTTTAGCTATAACTAGGTGAAATTAGATAGACAGCGTGGAGAGTTGGATATAAGAGTGGCCACGAGAGGAAAAAAAAAGACTAGAGTGGAGAGCATGACCGGCATTAAGTAAGAGAAGAAGCAGGGAGCGGCGAGGCGAGTCCCGTCGGGTATGGGGTGCACGCCGTTCTGTAAACCACGACAACGGCAGAAGTTTGTCGGCGAAAGCACGAAAACTGCAAGATAAACAAGTAACGGGGTGATTAAAGGGAGAAGCCGAAGCAAACCACGATAACCGGGTAAGAAAGAAATGTGGGAAGGAAGGAAAAAAATGGAAAAGATAAGAAAAAAAATAAGTATGTGGAGAAGAGAAAGGTATCGGTTTTCGATTAATGCTCTGTAATAGACTTTCCTCCGTTCCTTTTAGTCCCATCAGCTGGCCGCGGCACATGATGGATGGAGCGAGAGACGGGAAGGTGCACGAATGGAACGTGAAGGGAAGGAGAGTGCAAGGCAGGGCGGGGCGAGGTCAGAGCTGGAGAGAGAGAGAAGGAGAGGAAAACGAAGTGAGGAGCGTAAAAAGAAGTTCTTGGTGAAATAGGAAGGTAGGATTAATGTCGGCTAAACAAATGGATTACCTCTATTTATCCAAATAGTATAACATCACCTACTTATAGTACAGTAACCCTAGTTGATGTAGCTTAAGTAAATTGCTACCTAACTCCTTATACCCAGGGAAGGTAGTACGTAATATACATTTTTATCCTTTCCAGTTGTTTATTTTTATGTTCTGTGAACATGATTCGGATTGTCGGCGGAAGACACCAGGGAGTTTGAAAAGGAAAATGTTATGTTTCGTCTGTGTGTGTTGCCTCTGCTCCGAAAGGTCTCGGCTGCGTGATATTTACTCTGATGTTCATTATTAAAGTCGATGAAAGGTTAGGGGATTAGAATGAGGCGATAGCTTTCCTCATGAACTTTACTTGACTTTGTTAGTTATCAAAGAAAAAATACAAGACGGAAATATAAAATGTTTCCGTACAGTCTGAAAGTCCGCAAAAGAAGAAATAGCAGGACAAGGAAAATTGTGTAATGTTTCAGAGAGAGAGAGAGAGAGAGAGAGAGAGAGAGAGAGAGAGAGAGAGAGAGAGAGAGAGAGAGAGAGAGAGAGAGAGAGAGAGAGAGAGAGAGAGACGGACGACGACGGAGTTACAAACAGCACCTTTACCTGCCCTCCACAACCGCTTCACTTAAAAATAAGGAAGATAATTGACCGGGCGTCCCAAACGAAGTAACTGTGCACTCCAGAGTGGATGTACGAGGGATGGGGGTTTTGGGGGACAGAGGGTAGGGAGGACATAGGCAGGAAAGTGCGGACACACGATGAACCGGCGTGACCATCACCACCTAGTCGAAAAATAAGAAAGTCATCCTCTTCTTGACAAAAAACGAGGGAACCGAGGACTTGGGTCACTGTCCGGGGTATTTGGCGTGAAGCGGCGGTCTTGTAGCGAGATCACACCCAAAATGGAGAGGAAGTTCCAGCATCTCGCAGAGTAATGAAATAACCCGAAATTACCCTCTGCGTCCAGCGAGACCATGATTTATTTGCCACTCCATTGGATTTACATGTTGAGGAAAGGTCACGGACGCAGATGATTATGATTTTCCAAAGGTATATGTTTTGCCGAGACGCTCCTCCTGCTCCTGCTTTTGCCGCTCCTGCTTTTGCCGCTCCAGCTGGCTCCAGGTGGTAATGCCCCGGGGCATCCTCGGAAAGTGAATGGAGCATCGAGCCAACACCTTTAAGAGGGTGCGAGGCGAGCTTTGCCCATTAACAACAACAACAACGACGCACATCCGTTCTGAATCCCGCCGGCAGTGTGAGTAGAGGCAATTTGTTTATCAGTCAAAACAAAGTGGGTAAGATCAGAAGAATCAAAATGATTGGTGAGAAAATATAGGAGAAAAATTTGATTTATACACACATGAAATAAAGCGGGAGAAAGACGTGTTGTGGGCCTAGAATCTGTGCGGCGACGGCAAAGCAGATGATGATAAGACGATGCTGATGGTAACACTGAAGGTGGAAACAATACACACACACACACACACACACACACACACACACACACACAGCCTCGCCTATTAACACATGAGGTGGCAACACTTCTGATGGTGATGACAACTTTTCGTGATCATGATGAGAACAAGATCACATCAACCAAGAAAATGACGCACAAACACACCCTTTTCCTCAATTACTTCATCATACAGTAATAATAACAATGAGCAATAAAATTAAAACTTGGAAAATTTAAATAATAAAAAATCACGCCTCCTTTTACTCGTCCTTTGTAGTGTGTAACGTTACCTTGTCAGTCACACACACTTGGCTTCTTCGCGGTGTCAGACGCCAAATCATTTTAACATGGGGGCTTCAGGTACTCCAGGACGCTCGTGGGGTGGGGAGGGGTGAGTGGCCAGCATCTCACACACCCGATAGGACGCAATTGGGGCAGGAACGCTCCAACTAAATAGCGAGGCCTTGGTGACTGTAATGCTGGTGCTGATGGATGTGGGAAGTCTGGGAGGGATAGGGATGGGAAATCATGCAGGGAATAGGGCAAAGAGGACGACAACGACGGCGATAAGAATATGAAACGGTGATGTGATGCGACCTGAATTCGAACCAAACATAAATAGAACGGAAGGGAAAGCAGACATATACAAGGAAATGAAACCAGAAATATACACACACTCAAAAAGGAGAAGAAATAATTGCTGGGGTGATAAACTTGATTAAAACTGAGGGATACAAGATGGTATGAAAGAAACAAAAAAAAAAAAAAGAAAAAAAATACACCCGTGTAGAAAATTGGAAGGGGGGGTCTGAAAGGAATGGAAGAATTCGAAATGAAAATATCGTCCAAGAAAAGAAATGAAAAATGGAGGGAATATTATGGAAAACGAAATAATGATATCCGGCAGGAGAGTGGATCGGAACATTGAAGGAGATGAAGCCGTAGGACAGGAGGAAAGAAGAATATGAGAAAGGAAAATTAGTGGAATGTGGAAAACGAGAGGGGCAAAGAGACATCAGACTGAATGGAACAAAAGTAAAATGATAGCAAGGGCGAGGTGAAGAAAAAGGGTAAGGATATTTATGGGGTAACTGGAGAGGTGAAAAGAATAAAGGAGAGTTGAAGAAGGAAATGGAGGCGATGGGAAGGAGGAAGAAGAAAAAGAAGAAAGACGAAGAGGAAAAAGAAGAAGAAAGAGAAGAAGAAAAAGAAGAAGAAGAAGAAGAAAAGAAGAAAAAGTCCTAGAGGGTAATAAAACAGACAGAATGTTAAGAGAAAAAAAGAACGAAATAAAAAAAACATACTTGAATAAAAAAAAATACCATTGAAGTGCACGAAGGGTAGAATAAGGAGAAATAAAATTCGGCAAAATGCGTAAGGACTAAAAAGACTAAGAATAAAAGTAAAAAAAAATGGCCGAGGTGATAACAATGACGACAATTGCGAAGACAAAATAAAGCAAAAATTGTATAAGAAGAAAAATGGGAACGCGAGTAATTGGGGCTCAGAGGGGAGTCACGTGTGTCTAAAAAAGTAATTCCAGCATTAATAAATATCAAATTAAAATGACAAATTTCCACCTATCCCCCGATCGTAACGAACGTGAATGACTGACCTCTATGACGCCAAAAATAATCCCCGTAGCGGGTAACAGTGGTATGTCAAGCAAAGGGTAAGTAAGACTTGTCTGCCTACTTCCAAAGCTTACAGGTATTCACATGCTGGTTACAATAGAAGTTAGGGACAGCATCTGCTCAAGTTCAGTTAAGTCTGTCATTGCAGAGAAAAAGTCTGTTTTAGGCAGAAGCACATGAGGTTCAAGGTTAAAAAGTACCTATCCCTATGTTAGTCTACACCCTCGGTTATTACAGCTACAAAAAAAAACTTTAGAAGACTGTCTGCCTTGCATCAACTCAGCAATAAAAGAAAATAATAGGTTAGAGTGAAAAGTATTACTGAAGCACTCCCCTTCTCGCATGAAAAAAAGATGCAGGCAAAAGCTCAGGAACCAAACATAAATTAGTAAATGCGAGGATGCAGGTTATAGTCGTGTGGTGGAAAGGTACACAAAGCAGCGTCAGGCTGAACCGCAAGCCGGCGCTAGTCTTTGGAGACGATCACTATGCACATTCTGTGTATTAAAAAAAAAAAAAAAAAAAATAGATCGTAAAGTTCAAATTTCCATCCACCTATTTATCTGATTATTTCTGCCTAAACCACGGGTAGAAGAACACACCAAGGATTTTTTTTATTTTTTTATTATTACTGCTAGTGACACCCAAAAAGGTTTAGGTCAGAGGGTCGAGGGCCCCCTTTCCCGACGAACGTGTCGACGGCAAAAGAAGCTTCAAAAAGGACCCAAATTACTTTAAGTGCCATTAAAGTTGGCTGATAAAACCGTGTAGGTTGCCAATGGGGCTGTAGTCAAGGGATACTGCACTCCTTCGAAGAGGAACTTTAAGGACAATCATGTACACAAGGAACTCTAGTAATAATCTAGCATTAGCTACTGAAATGGTTGCTCCATCTGTCCAGTTTCCTTGTTTTAAAACACGAAATCAAATCAGTAGATAGCCTATAGGCGTCTACTGTTAAAAAGGCCACTCGTTTGCACAGTGTCCACAGCAAAATTTATACCCTCTACGAGGCTGTGTTGCCCATCTTCCCCAAATGTTTCAAGAAAAAGTGACCGAAACGCATCATAATCCTTCCGTACTGTGAACGCGCTCCTGTTTATGAGGGCCGTGCTCCTGTTCCCGGGACTGACCTTCGAGCGGCTGAGAGATATTTTATCTCCCGGATTTGACACGAATGAAATGTCCATGACAATCTCACTTTGAAACAAGAAGTCCCTGGCCGAATAATCTGCCTCCCTACTACCTGCGAAAGGTGATTAGGGGCAGAAGCCATTAATTGTGGGACTAGTAAGGTAAGTAAATACCTCTTGGTTGCTCATGCAGCGTAGAAGAAGGAGGAGGCACCCTTTGAAGACTGCTATAACTCCTTTCATGACAGATACCGTTATCCTTGACGTCGCTGTTCATTTTCCTTTACCCACTCCTTCTAGTCCTCAGTGAGAGCTTGTAACTTCGGGTCAGGTTTCTCTCCATTATAAGAGTTATTAGTAAAATGAGGAGTAAAATGGTAAAAGAAAAAAAATATTGCTGCAAAAATAAGTAAAGTAATAATCATTCACCGCTAAGTATGTGCTCACTCCTCCCTGATGCTTTTAAATGCATAATAAAACAGGACAAAGAATAATGAGTGAGGCTTAGCAAGACAAAACTTCGCCTCTGTGCAATAAAATACGCAAAAGAAAGGAGAAAAGAAAATGAATGATTATACATAAAATGCGTAACAATGTTACTCAAGAAAATATTAAACATCCACACGCCAGAAAAATCAACAGCTGAAAAATCTAATAGATTAGATACGGCCCCACACGCCTAAACACGTGAACATAATAATAGTAATTCACCTGAAATAATGTTGCAAGTGGTGTAATTACTGAAACCGTATCAATGAGTGTCAGCTAAAATGTATTAAAAACCTCGAAGACAGCAACTCGATGCCCCACTACTCAGCACGCTCGCGTCCTTCGCCTCGCCGGTGACAAGGGCAGGGCTGCAGGGGTGGCAGGGTCTGCCGTCCCTCGTCTGGTAACGGGGAGGGTTTGGCGGCGGGAAGACTATATACGCCCACCAATCACCCTCAAGGTCCGAGTTGTCTGGCGAAGATAAGTGTGCACCTACGACAGGCTGTGTCGTAGGAAGAAACAAGTGCCGAGACACCTCCGAGGAAACTTGGTTGTGCGAGGCGGGGCGCGCGGGCTGTGTGGGTTGTGCGGGGCGGGGCGGGACGTTGCCCTCGGGTGTGGCTGGGTGCTGACTTGACGCTCACGGAGCAGGAAAGGCCGCGCGCTGCGTCAGCAGAACGTTAGGTTCGTCACTGAAGTTACGGTTGAGAAAGAGATATAACAATTCGGAGTAGTACCTAACCACGCGGTACACCATTTTATGTTATGGCTTTTTAAGGTGCTACTTTTTTAACGTGGTTAACGACGAGGCGGCCACCAGCCACCATTTTATGTTATGTTATATTAGAGAGAGATATCACCTATATAACACTTCGGAGAGGTCCGTTAACCGCTGTTCACCACTTTTGTTAGTAACGTTTATAGGATCCCGTCATCAACCGGATGTAATGTGTATATTATAATATACACATTACACTTCAGTGCCATATTATATTGCCTTTACATCATCGAGACTGAGCTGCAAGACTTATATGAGCCTACGTACTGATGAGCCACGTCACATCACCGGTTCACCCCGAGCGTGGGTCCACACGACCACCACCCGCTCCACGGCACGCGAGAAGCTTAGAAATTATTCGTTCGTCTAACTCGAACTGCGTGGTGCTCACGGCGTTTTAAAGTTTTCGGAGCGAGTTTTATTCTCGCACCAACAAAAACAAACAAACAAACAAACAAAAAATAAACGAAGACAAAGAGAGAACCATGCTTGTAAAATCACGGCCACTCTTTCCTCCTCCCCCACGCAGAGCGCCATAGTTTCATCCTATTTTCCTCTCTCACACAAGAAAATCCACTTTGGGTCAGTCACTCCTCTCCGGGGGCAGAAAAAAGAGTGGCCGGGACAAATTATAAGAACTGGAAGAAAGGGAAAACGGGAAATCTTAGGGGAGAGAGAGAGAGAGAGAGAGAGAGAGAGAGAGAGAGAGAGAGAGAGAGAGAGAGAGAGAGGATTAGTTTGTCAGGGCGTGGAGCGGTGAAGAATGAGGGATTTTCGAGTTTTAACTTATAAGATTTTGCTCGCGGAGGACGGAGAGTATTCTGGTGAATGAGTTAAATATTCCTGTTTCGAAATTAGTTTATTTCCTCATATTTCTAACCCCAAATACTGAAGTGTTTGAAAATTGTCACATGTATAAATAACCTTCACTAGTATCTAACGTTATTTGAGCAGTTTTAGAACCGTTCCTTCGTCGTGTCAGCTTCAGAGAGGGGGCATATTTTTTTTATCATTCATAGTTCGTGTCTTAGAGACGATTCCACAGTCCAACATAGTGGCGTTGTAATCGTCTGAACCAAACTATTCAATCTTTTACAATCTACACTGGTTAGGTTTTCCATGCAGCACCACATACACAAGAAATTTCCCGTATAGATTCCTCAAATTTCTTAACATAAATATGAACACAATACACTATACAAGGAATACTCGAAGTCTTTGGTATTGGCTTGGAGGCTTACTAATCCATCATGAGAAACTGTGAAAGTTACCCTTAGTGTTCTGGTTTGTCTTCATGATTAGGATCTGCAAAACTTTCAATGCGTAGTGCTTTTAAATTCATTGGGTTATCGTGAATCCCTTTAAAAGGAATTATTTTCTCTTGTTTATTTTAGATTGCAAACTTTATCTTTTCCAACCTTTAGTTTCCTTCCTCGTTCTCTTGTGGCAAAGTTTGGGCTGAGTCTACCCTGAAAGAGTGGGTGTGACGCGCAGGGTTTTGCTCCCACCCAGTAGTTGGCAGTCCACTGAACTTACTCTATGAACTTTTAAAAGCACTTACTGTTTTATTGCTTAAGGAGGTATTTTTAGTATTTCAAGCACTATTTGGAATGTTCTACGCAATTTTCATATACTGCAGCTACAATCTTCTCATTTTAATCTCAGTAGAAAAACCTCAGTTCTTTTACTAGGTTTCTTTCAAACTATTATCTATCCAGCCAAATAATATTCACATTTGTCCTCTGCTCCTTGTCTCTCATTCCAAGGCACTGCTCTTCCCTTGTATATCATTCCAAGGCACTGCTCTTCCCTTTTGTTTCATTTCCAGGCACTGTTCTTCCCTTGTATGTCATTTCAAGGCACTGCTCTTCCCTTCTGTTTCATTTCAAGGCACTGTTCTTCCCTTGTATCTCATTTCAAGGCATTGCTCGTCCCTTGAATGTCATTTCAATGCACTGTCCTTCCCTTGTATCTCATTTCAAGGCACTGTTCTTCCCTTGTATCTCATTTCAAGGCACTGCTCTTCCCTTGAATGTAATTTCATGGCACTGTCCTTTCCTTGTATCTCATTTCAAGGCAATGTTCTTCCCTTGTATCTCATTTCAAGGCACTGCTCTTCCCTTGAATGTCATTTCAAGGCACTGTCCTTCCCTTGTATCTCATTTCAAGGCACTGTTCTTCCCATGTATCTCATTTCAAGGCACTGTTGTTTCCTTGTATCTCATTTCAAGGCGCTGTTCTTCCCTTGTATCTCATTTCAAGCCACTGATCTTCCCTTGTATATCATTTCAAGGCACTGTTATTCCCTTGTATCTCATTTAAGCTGAATAATTAATGTTGTAATCCATTCCTCGCGTTTATTTTCAGATCTCGAAAAAATAATTGGAGCGTGTCGGCAGCCAAATAGATTTTCCTTTACACTCGTGCATTCCTTTTTACCCCTTCCCTCTCTTCCCAGTCCCTCCTACATCGGCCCCTTCTCTTACCTCCCCTCACTTCCTCTCCCCCTCCCTCCAATCTCCAGTCGACACAACCCGCCCAGGCCATTCAACATCCAGACTGTTCCTCCCATTCATCCTCCACGCGCCACGTTGCCCTTGCCCTTCCCTCTCCGCCTCCCGTAGCACGCAGAATGATGGAAGAAAGGGAGATATGGATAGGGAACGTCTATCTCTCTCTCTCTCTCTCTCTCTCTCTCTCTCTCTCTCTCTCTCTCTCTCTCTCTGGTGTTGACGACATCACAGCTGCACTGGACGAGGTCTCCGCTGTGGCCTCTAATGACTCACTCTTTGTTCTCCACACAGGTACAAACGACGTCACCACGACCCGGTCTGAGGAACTGCTGGACAAGTACCGTAGACTCATCCAGCAGTATAAGACTAAATCCCCTAATATTTTGATTTCAGGAATTCTACCACGGACATGGGATGAGGGCGACTTCTACAGTAAGGCCTTCAGCCTCAACAACCGCCTGCAGACTCTCTGCGGAGAGCTTGACGTCGAATTCTTTAACGCCTGGAACGATTTCTACGGCCAGAGTAGACTTTTCCAAAGGGACGGCATACACCTGTCCCCATCAGGGTCAGCCATATTTGGATGGATCCTCAACAACGCCGTACTTAACGCCCGAACAACAAAACACGACTCTCAGCCACGTCCTTCCATCCCGCCCGTGTAAATAGACACCTCACACCGCAACAGACTCGTAACATTGAACCCTCCAGTACCTCTCTTACCAAGCTTCAAGATAACCTAAGAGTCCTTAGTTTCAATGCGCGTAGCCTAAGAAACAAATTTGATGAACTGCGATGTCTTGCTCTGACAGAAAACTTTGACGTAATTGCTATAACCGAAACATTTATCGACACCACTAATATTGATTTAAGTTCCGAATACAACATAGATGGCTACAGATTCTTCAACAATGATCGTGTAAACCGTAGAGGGGGTGGTGTCGCCCTTTGTGTCAAAAGCTACTTGCAACCTACTGACAAAACACCAAGAAACAGTAACGTTGAACATTTGTGCGTGCGAGTAAACATTGCAAAAGTCAATTTAAATATATCTGTCACTTACAGGCCTCCGGGGCAATCACTTGATGGCGATCTTGAAATGTACAGCGTCTTAAGGCAGTCACTTAATAACAGCGACTCACTGATACTAGGAGACTTTAACCTCCCCCATATCGACTGGGCGACACTGTCGGGTACAGAAGGTGAGTCCCATAGAATGATCGAATTTCTAGAGGAAAATTATCTAAGCCAAATGGTTTCTGACCCAACTCGACAAAATAACATACTTGACCTTGTTATAGCGACCCAAGATAACCTAGTCAGTAATGTCACGGTAGGAGAACACCTCGGTTCCTGCGATCATAAACTAGTGCGCGTTGACATTAGAGCTCAAACATCGGTGACTGAAAATAAAGTTAAGGTGCCCAATTTCAAAAGAGCCAACTTCGTAGAAATCCGACGAAAACTAATAGATATGCAACTATCAGATGACGGCAATGCAGAGGACGCCTGGCTAAACTTTAATAATCACTTACTCACTCAGCAGGACACATTTGTCCCCTTGTGCGAGAAGCGAATTAACACTAATAAAAGTCCCCCTTGGTTTAATAGCGAGATTAAACACTCAGTCAAGGAGAAAATTGTCTTACAGGTTAAAGAAAGACCAAAGCACGCCCGAAAACATTAGACTTTACAATGATGCAAGGCGACGAGTAAAAGATTAGTGCATCAGGGAAAGCGTAGATATGAAGAAAATATTGCAGCCAACTGTAAAAATAATCCGAAATCCTTCTTCAGTTACATAAACAACAGAAAGGCGATCAGAAGTGGAATTGGACCTTTAACAAACAGCGACGGTGCACTAGTGACTGACAGCCAACACGTTGCAAACCTATTAAATAATTACTTTTCCTCGGTGTTTAATAATAACAGTCCTCCACCATCACCACCAACACCAGTACTAATGTAAATCCCGAGCATGCATTGTCTAACTTTGAAATAAAACCCGATGAAGTCCTTAAAGCCCTCAAATCACTTAAAACAAATAAAAGTCCTGGACCTGATAAAGTATATCCAACTCTGCTGAAAGAAACAAAGAGCGAAATACTCTCCTCCCTCACAACCGTATTCAATATGTCCTTGCGACAAGGCATTGTCCCTTCAGATTGGAAAAAGGCTAACGTGACACCGATTTTTAAGAAAGGAGACAAAAAAGTACCAGGTAATTACAGGCCCATTAGTCTAACTTCGGTTGTAGGTAAGCTACTTGAGGGCATAATTAGAGACAAAATTGTGAGTTACCTTGAAAGCCACTCATTAATTGGGGACTCACAACATGGCTTCCGAAACAAAAGATCCTGCCTATCAAATCTATTAACCTTTTATAACGACCTCTTCACTGTTTATGACGTAACCAAATCCAGAAAGCGTTTGATAAAGTCCCGCATCATAAATTACTTTACAAATTAAAGCAAATAGGTATTGACGGTCAGGTAAACCAATGGATCGCGAATTGGTTGAGCAACAGACAACAAAGAGTAGTGATTGACGGATTTAACTCAGAGTGGGCGCCTGTCACTAGTGGCGTCCCTCAGGGCTCGGTTCTTGGCCCAGTGCTCTTCATTATTTACATCAACGACGTGGATGTTGGACTCAATAACCGCATTAGTAAATTTGCAGACGACACAAAGATTGGTAACTCGGTTCTCACTGACGAAGACAGGCAAAGCCTCCAAGAGGATTTGCACAAAATTTCAGCTTGGTCGGATAGATGGGAGATGCCCTTTAACGTAGACAAGTGCCAGGTCCTTCAAGTTGGAACGAGGAATAAAAAGTTTGATTACGAAATGCGCGGCGTTAAACTCAAAAGCGTTCAATGCGTCAAGGACTTGGGGGTCAAAATCGTGTCAAACCTCAAATTCTCACAGCAATGCATCGATGCAGCAAATAAAGCGAACAGAATGTTGGGCTTCATTAAAAGAAACTTTTTATTTAAGAATAAAGATGTAATACTCCCGCTCTACAACAGTTTAGTCAGACCCCACTTGGAATATGTGGTACAGTTTTGGTCTCCCCACCATGCAAAGGACACTGCTAAATTAGAAGGTGTTCAGCGTCGGGCAACAAAAATGATCCCTTCCTTGCGCAACAAATCCTACGAAGGAAGGCTTTCCACCCTTAACATGTTCTCTCTTGAGAAACGTCGCCTCCGAGGAAAACTGATCGAATGTTTTAAAATACATAATGGTTTCACGAATGTAGACAGAACAACATTGTTTATGATCGATGACACTTTGCGCACGAGGAACAATGGCGTAAAACTCAGATGTAGACAAGTAAATTCAGACTGCACCAAATTTTTCTTCACCAGCGTTGTAGTGCGAGAATGGAATAAGCTCCCATCATCAGTGGTCCAGTGTAACACGATTGACTCCTTCAAAAATAAGCTCGACCGTCACTTCCTTCAACTTAATATCAACTAGAGTAGAAATGCAACGTTTTGGAGTCTTCTGATTAATGTAAAATCACTTAGGTTTAAGGACAGACCACCAAGTCTGGACCATGGGGTCTGTGTGGTCTGATTTTCTATGTAAATCTATGTAAATCTCTCTCTCTCTCTCTCTCTCTCTCTCTCTCTCTCTCTCTCTCTGCTAGTGGCAAGATGTTTGGTGTTGATGTAAAGGGATTATTCTTTAAACATCGATCCCTTGCCAGCGGTTAATGGCGTAGCGTAACTGACTGACAAAACAAGTAGACTCCCGCTGCCGCCGCACAGAAATTCTGTAGGTGTACCCAAGTTTTCAGTTTCTCTCATATTCTTTGTTCCACAGCTCCTCGTCAACGAGTAAATGTCAGTGGGTTTCGTGACAAAAATTATCCGACAAGGTAGCAAAATCCAGCATTGCACCTGGCTAGGTGATGAGCTCGAGCATCCCCTTGCGCGTACTCACGGCTGCCGTGCTCAGGCTGGCCTTCCTTCCGGTGTGAGCCGCGCCGCCACATCCGTACTGGAGGGGGAGCACTACAAACCCTGCCCTGCAGCATTCATCGCGGGGAGGAGAGGCTGCGTGCAAAACAGTTCCGTCCAGCGCTGACTGGCCCCAAGTGGGCGATGAAACTGTTCATTCTCGCTAATTGAAAGACAAGCGAACTGCACCCTCGACGAACGCCCGCTCCCCCCTACATAGTATTACTGTTAAGAAATTGGAGTATATCCGTACACTTCACTTCCCCTACGTCAGCCATTGTTTGCATCATCACTGCAGCTTGCAATCTCGTGTTCTCTGGTGAACCATTGAGCTGCCGAGGGCGGAGGATGTTTGACTGTGTTTAGAAAGTCCCTCGGCCGCCCTAAAGTTTTCCTGACTACGCCGAGCCTGCACACGTAAGGGACGCCCCAATCCTTTTAGCAATGCAGCGCCGCCAGGGGGCCGTCAGAACACCAACGCAAGGGCGGTAAAGGAGGACCAGCCATTACTAAGTCAGGTGCCCTAAACGAAACTACTCCGACGAGCCATTAAGGGGTCGCCGTAGTGTTGGCACGACCCCTTGTTGTCATTCCTGCCGCGGAGAACGGCGCAGAATAACCACGAAAAACAAAGAGAAAGAATAATAATAAAGAAATAATAAAAAAACTTAAAGGGAGCGAGAAATAACAGCGATAATATTAATATTAAAGCAATTATGAATAATAGCAATATGACTGATGATGATGATGATACTACTACTACTACTACTACTACTACTACTACTACTACTAATAATAATAATAATAATAATAATAATAATAATAATAATAATAATAATAATAATGATAATAATAATATTAATAATAATAAGTAGTAGGTATTGGTGACAGTGACAGGACCAAAATAATTCGCAAGCATGATCAAGAATTCGCAGCAGAAAAAATTACGTCGAAAAATTTTATACGTCGAATTTGCCGGCCGGGGCAGCCAGCAGCGCGGCCAGCCAGCCGCCGAGGGGAACTCCCCACTACCCAACCGGGTAGTGGTCATAAACCTACCCAAAGTGACCATCCCCCCCCCCCCAACCCCCCACCCCCACCCCAAACCCCACCACCTTCCACGCCATCGTGTCTCCCCCTACCCCCCGGAGGCCTGAGCGTCACCCTCCTGCCGGGGATTGGTTAGGGGCGTCCTTTCGCGCCGTGCCGGGGCGTCGCCCTCCTGCCGGGGATCGGTTAGCGCGAGCGGTGACTTGTTCGGGGGATCGGTTAGGGGCGTCCTTTCGCACCGTGCCGGGGCGTCCTTTCGCCCCAGTGCCGGGGGATCGGGTAGGGGCCTCCTTTCGCACCGTACCGGGGCGTCACCCTCCTGCCGGGGGATCGGTTAGGGGCGTCCTTTCGCCCCAGTGCCGGGGGATCGGTTAGGGGCGTCCTTTCGCACCGTGCCGGGGCGTCCTTTCGCCCCAGTGCCGGGGGATCGGCCAGGGGCCTCCTTTCGCGCCGTGCCGGGGCGTCGCCCTCCTGCCGGGGGATCGGTCCTTTCGCACCGTGTCGGGGGCGTCACCCTCCTGCCGGGGATCGGTTAGCGCGAGCGGTGACTTGTTGGGCGGAGGCCTGTGGCTACCTTTCCCCCTCCCTCTCCCTCTTCCCCTCCCGCTATTGATTTTTTTTCCAGTTTGCCAGCATGTGTGTGCGTGTCCCCCTCTATTCCCCACCCCTCGCGAGCGGTGACTTGATGGTCAGTCTGAGGGTACCATTACCCCTTCCCTCTCCCTCTACCCGCTATTGATTTTTCAGTTTGCCAGCATATGCGTGTGTGTGTGTGTGTGTGTGTGTGTGTGTGTGTGTGTGTGTGTGTGTGTTACTGTTGATTTTCATATTGACTGGAGTTATATCGATTGTCTTTTCAGTGAGGGGGTAGGAACGGGAAAAGTAGATTTTATACATTTTTATTGAAATATAGTGGAAAAAAAATGGTATGACAAGTTATTATATTACCTTAATCTAGTCTATTTTATTTGTTCTTTCTTAATCCAGGCTAATTTGTTCTTTCTTAATCCAGACTAAATACATGCTAAGCCTAAAAACAAAAACACACAATCGCCATAAAAAAAGACATATTACAAACTCACACCGTACAGGCTCAAAGAAATACAATGGAAACCCACCCATCCTACCTTTTTTTTTTCCCTCCCCCAAAATAAATCCTAATTGCAGGGTGAATCTGTAGAATATAATGACGTGTCAAGATATTTTATTGAAACCAGTAGAGATATGCATTATGTGAACGGTTTAGGGAAAAGTAGATTTTATACATTTTTATTGAAATATAGTGGAAAAAAATGGTATGACAAGTTATTATATTACCTTAATCTAGTCTATTTTATTTGTTCTTTCTTAATCCAGGCTAATTTGTTCTTTCTTAATCCAGACTAAATACATGCTAAGCCTAAAAACAAAAACACACAATCGCCATAAAAAAAAAAGACATATTACAAACTCACACATCAGATTTTGGAGCTTTCTAAGGTTGAAATGTACGACTTCTATTACCACACAATTCGAAAAGCCTGTGGCGCAGAGAATGTCTCATATATTTACGGCGACACAGATTCGGCCACCATATGCATCTCTAACTTCCAAGACATTAGTGAATTTTATTCGCTTCCACTCATAAAATCCATAATGGATTTTAGTAACTTCCCCACCACCCACCCCGCCTATGACACTTCCAAGAAAGGTCAAGCGGGGTATGTCAAGTCAGAAGTGGGCGCGGCCCATATAAAGGAAGTGCTTTGCCTGAAACCTAAGATGTACTCTATCAAATTGCATGATCCCTCAAGCGGCGAGGATGCAGAAATAAAAAAGCTAAAGAGGTACCTCACTATAGTTTGAGAAACTATAATCATGAAAAATACAGACAGGTACTGCAAGGGGCGGGGGTGGATAAGGCACGCCTCTATTGCATCCGCACCCTGAAAGGTCAGGTATGCACTACCTCCATTGAGAAGGCGACTTTAAGCGCATTAGACAACAAAAAGAGTGCATCTGCTCTCTGATGACAGCATGCCGGGTAATCCTTCTCGTGTTTTTACGAGAGATTATGGCCACCCTGATTTACCTGAGAATCTGCGTCAAATGCGGAGGACATCTCAAACTGCTTCTGCTAGTTGAGCCACTACTGCCACTACTGCTAGTACTACTACTACTACTACTACTAGTAGTACTACTCATAATGTTGTCGGGGATACTTTAAGTGAAAGTGGTGATGAGGGTGTGTATAGTCATGGAACTAGACCAGTGGCGTGTAATCTATGGAGAAAAAGATATAGGAAATACAACGTAGAGAACGTTAATCGATCAAACAAAAGAAAGAGGAGAGAAACCAATGTCTTCCCATCGCGCCAGCTACCAGCAGCGTCAACATCATCTCCACGGTCGCCTTTATCCTCACCCTCCCCACCCCGAGAATGGCATGGAGATTCCCTCCCCCACCGGGCTGGGTTTCAGACAAAGGAGCTCACGCGAGTGGCTGTAACGGCGACAGAGCTCGCGCTAAAAGCAATCATTGATCTGTTACTTAAAAGCTAAAGCCTAAACCATAACAAGCTCAGTCTTTATCGCAAACATGACGAGCGCGGACGAACATATAATATACCTTAGTAGCCTAGGATGCCGCGATCTTTATCCCGACAACGTGCCAGGTTCATTTAAAAATGAAATCATACCGTTAAATTTACACCCCGACCGAGATTATCAGGTTGCCTTACACGGTATTTTTGGGTTTACAAATTACAAGGATTATTTTGATGGAGAAGGCGGAATACTGAGTTGGACCAAAAATTTTGTATGCTACCACAAACGCTCTATAGATGGCTGCGGTAATCTAAATTATTGCAAAATAAGTTTGTTATTTAAGCCCAGATTGGCGGCTATTCTTGGATTTATTCCTAATCATTACTATGATATATTCGTCACGGATGAGGAGTTACATTACTCGCTTCGCCAGGTAAATGCCGATTTCCCGCCAGACCCCCACGCCGACGTGGACTATCTCCACCTCTATTGCGACATAATCCAGCCCACGCGATTTGCTAGCCAAACTGTGAACATTTTAGCCACTCTCCCTTACGGTGGGAGTAACAATTATTACTCAGTGCAAAGACCTCTGTATAAAAAGTTGGCGAAGAACGCTATAGATTCAGTGGCGGTAGTGGTGACGGATCAGTATGGACGAAAAAATATACTTTGAAGAAAACCGCTCGGTCACGATCGTCTTGCACATTACACCCACCCACCCTCTCTTTTAAAATCAGTGGGCCAGCAAAAAAAAACGCTCACTCATGGCGAGACTTTTGCCATGGAAGAGTGTTATGGGGAAGACCTTATCGATTTATTTCCCCGCGAGCGAGGAGGGAGGATATTTGTGGCCGGTGCGTTAGGATCTGGGAAAACACAGCTAGTGACGCGACTTGTGCGGAAATATTGTGACAAATTCTATCGAGTTCTTATTTGCGGTGCAACACATCATCCCATTCAAGACTTGCCAGAGCTGCAAAATAAAGTAATACTTAGTACGGACATTATAGACCCAGAACAGGATATTGATCTCTGTCAGAAAAATAAATCTATGTTAGTAGTATATGACGATAACTTTTTACGCGCTTCCAATGATGAAAGCGTCGCCAATGTTTTTATTAAAGGCAGACATCTTGGCCTTAGCTCCATACTCATTTCTCAGAACTTATTTATGCAGGGTAAGTATGCGCGAAGCATATCCCTCAATTGCACTCATTTCGTTTTGCTTAAACAAAGAGATCTTGGTCAAATTGAACTTCTAGGTCGTCAATTGTTTGGTCGTGACAGAGCCAAGGCATTTCTCAGTATCTACAAGCGAGCTGTTGCGGGAAAACCTTACGGCTATCTGCTGGCTGACGTCTGCATAACTACCCCCGAGGTCCTATCACTGAGATCAAATATAGCGAACGACGGCTCCTGTGAGGTTGTGTACTCGTGGAGAGAGTGAGCGATATGCTAACCCATCAAGACACGTCTTTTAAAGTCACTTTATGAAGACCCTCAAGTACCTGGAGGCTTAAGTGGAGTGAGGCCTTTATTTTTAGCAGCGAGCCATTGAACCCAGCGTTTCTATGCGCGATGTTGAACAGTTTCTGGAAGGGTGCAGCACACACCCATTACATAAGATACAACCCCATAAGTTTAAGCGACGCGCTATTCTCAGTCCCAAACCGCGAGTTATCATAGCAGCAGATCTCGCGGACATGAAAGAATTGTCCCGCTTTAATGGAGGTCATAATTACATCTTAGTCTGCGTTGATGCATTTTCCAGGTACGCCAAAGCCCTGCCTCTTAAACGTAAAGATGCAAAATCGATGGTAATGGCAATGAAGACATTGCTAGAGGAAGACGCTGCTTTCAGTGGGGTCTCTAGGCTCTGTGTTGACCGAGGCAAAGAGTTCTATAATCGTCCACTTCAAACCTCTTTGCAAAGTAAAGACATAAAAATGTACAGCGTTTACTCCCAAGAGATAAAAAGCAGCCTTGCTGAGCGATTTATCAGAACTCTGAAAGGTCGAATATATAGGTATATGACAGCTCACAATAAACTCGAGTATATTTCCATCTTGCAGAAGGTACTCGAGAGCTATAACCGCACGCCTCACGCACGTCTAGGAAAACCCCCAGCCGAAGTACATGCCATGAAGGACCCGCGAGGAATCATTCGTCAGTTTAAGAAAATGCATAATTATAAAAACAGAGAAAAGCGTCAAGGTAAAGCCAGTCGTGTGCTGAACATCGGGGACTACGTTCGACTCGTGGGCGCGGATAAAGCTTCTAAATTTAACTGAGGCTTTCATATCCAAAACACAGAAGAAATATTTAAAATTGCAAGCGTGGATTATCGACAATCCCCATTGGGTTATACCTTGCAAGATTTATCCAATCAACCCATCCAAGGCTTGTTTTACAAAGAGGAGCTTATCAAAGTTCAGCTACCGGACGTTTTCCCCATCATCATAAAAAATCGAGAGTGGTGAACGGTCGCAAACAATTTTTTGTATCTTGGTTGGGTTATGATCCGAGTCAAGACTGTTGGATAGACGCTCAAGATATTTCCTAATGACCTCGAATTCACCAACAAGAAGAAAAAAAGCACCTCCCTCGCCTTTGTTCACAAGGATCTTGTTTTGTTGTTGGCTAAACTCTCCCCCGACAAGCGGAAAAAGTAATTGCGGTGTTGAACAAGAAACATATAGATTGCTTGTCAGAAGTGTTTCTAAATTTCCTAAAAACTAATCTTACGCGAAATACAAAGATTGTGAAATCCCTGAACAAATATAAAAAACACATAAGGAAACTCGCCAACAAGGGGGTAAGTACACTAAAAAAAAAAAAAAAACTACTGCGAACACAGCGGGGTGGTGCTATACTCTCTGTGCTGTTACCTCTGGCAGCTAGTGTCATAACTGGTCTTTTAACAAAATGAAGGAATATTGTCTCATCCCGAAATCAACAGCAGAACAATTTTTACTCAAGTCTTCTACGGGGAGCCGTAACATAAAACGAAACAGAAAGACGGACGAGGAAAAAAAAGAAAAGAGAGTGCGGAAACCGTTGTCGAGTTCGACGGTCAAGGCGTCAACTGCATTAAAAAATATAAAGAGACGCGCGCTGCAAGATGTATTAACCCCAAACAACCACCCGCCATCTATAGCGGCCATAGGTCCTCGCACGACGTTCCCCACCAATACTATCGATTCGAAACCTGCCATGGATAACAGGATTGATGTTAGAATGAAAGCAGCTCAAAGGGATTATGCCAAAGCTTTCTTAGCTCTCATGAAACATACTCCAGGAATTACATGGGATACAAACGGAAATCTTTTGAGCCCCATTAATAATTTTAACGTCATTGATATATTGCAAACCTTAAGTGACGTCAACAGCAAATTAGGCTTCAAAGCTGATGATATACCATTTATTAAAATGCTTTTCCACAACACAAACTTAGATCCCTCATTTATACGCAATAATAAGGTAAGGAAGCAACTGTTTGGAGGAGGAGGAGGAGGAAGGAGAAGTGCCCCAATTCGGGCAAAGCCACGCCCCACGCCTTCTTTCTCCGCCCCAGCGCGGATGCCGGGTATGACATGGGAGAATTATCGCGTATAAAAAGGATTTTGTTTTGGGGTGGGATATAGACACTTGTGTGACCTCGCGGGACAGGGAGACACTAAGCGTGAGTAAGAGCGAGAATTAATATATATTTTTTCTATAAACATGTCAGACTATCGACTCACTATCCCATCATTCCTGTGAAGGGGCGAATGACCGATCGCCAGTTCATTGACGACAGTGTGTGTTTAGTAACCACCATCAACGCCAGCAGTTTTAAACTTAGCGGTATAGCCAAGGACTTGGCTGAAGTGTATGGCTATGCTAATCTCTTTGAAAATCGAAAACAACTTTATAATTTGAACAGAGTCGTTTGGAGTGACAGACCGAATGTGGGGTCGCTGGTAGTGAAGGAACCACCCACGGAATCAAATTATCCCATTGTGGTGGGTATGGTGACTCAATTTTGTCAGGGTGAATCTGTAGAATATAATGACGTGTCAAGATATTTTATTGAAACCAGCAGAGATATGCATTATGTGAACGGTTTAATGTCGGACACCAAGCAAAGCAGACGCGATAATTTTAAATGTTGCCTCAATGAGCTTGGTGATTATGTAAAGCAGAAAAAAACATTCGAAAAGTCATTTTTCCTACCGGCGTAGGACGAAGGGGAAAGATGGATCATGAATGGAACGTAGCCTACTTGAAGGAGCTAAGATCTTTTGCCCACCAACTAGATTTGAATAACGTTAAGGTAATGCTCTTGGGGCAGGAAGAGGGGACGAAGAATCTCCCCGCGAAAGCCTCAACTGCCGGGGATGGGCGACAGACACAAACCACTGTGTAGCTATAAAAATGACGTTTTTTATTTTTTTTTAACTAGTGGTCATGCAGTCATCGTCGCGAACAGTGTTTCTTCCGCCTACGGAGGGTGAATTTTCAAGTCTTTTGAGTAGCTTTCCACATCAGGTGGGGGGTGGTTTTGGCAATATTCGAACTGTGCATTTCGCCCATCCTGCAAGACTACATCAAAGAGGTGGCGGTATTTTTAGTACGCTCGCAAACCTAGCCAAGAGTGTAATGCCCTTTCTATTCAGAACCGTTAAGCCCTCAGCGCTTAAGTTTACTCAAGATGTTATCCAGGATGTGAGCAGTGGACAAAGAAGTGTGAGAGGCGCTTTAAAGAAAAGAGGTATTGAAGCCTTAAGTGACGTAGGTGCTAGAATTATTAAAGGAGGAAAAAAAAGAAGAGTTACTTCGCGAAAAAAGAAGAAAAAAAAATTAATAAAAGGAAAAGTGGTTGCAAGAGAAAGAACACCGATGTGTTTGATATAATTTAGTAATGTGGAGGTGCGGTGGACACTCATGAAAAAAAAAAGGGGAAGGTGGGAACATTCTGACCCGCGCGCGCGCGTGGGCTTGCCATTTTTTTTAGTGAGTGGTCTCTTATCAAGTTAACACGTCGCCCGCTCCCGCGACCAGTGTCTCCATTAGTGTATAGCGGGCGACGAAAGCGACAACAGCATGGCCTCCGCCGCTCCCTCCGTTCCGATTTCTGATTATGCGCTCAGTGTGGTTGACGAATTCCCTAGAATCAACAGACAACGCCAGGTTGAGAGCTCTATCGCGTCTAAAACTCTTGTCGACATTTTACCTGTAAATTTGTCCAGCCACGCCCGGTTAAAAGATAAGTACCTAGAGTTCCGCGTGCCGGGGGTGAAGGGGGCATTTATCGATCTTGCTAAATTAATTCTTGAGTTGAAATTAAGTGTCACTCAAGCTGATGGACAAACAAAAGTCGAGGAGGCTGTCAATGTCGAATTCTGCAATGGCACTGCTAATACCATGTTCAAATCAATTCAGGCGATCAAATGGTTGAAAGTAACCCATACTTTAATTACTGGTCATTCCTAAAAATGCTCACCACCTTCTCCACGTTAAAACTCAAATCATTCGGAGAAATAGGAAACCTCCTCAAAGATAACAGGTCGGGTGGAGCAGGCGTAGCTGAAACCTATGACGCCGCATACTTCACTAGCCTTGGGAGCAAATACAAGAGACATTTAAAAGATATCAAAGATCACGGTCTTCATCTCACCTTCCCATTAATGTCGGACATTACTTCTTGTGATCAGTATTTATGCGACGACATCCCATTGAGAATAAGGCTTGAGTTAGCTAACGAAGCTTGGTATTTGAACACTGACGGCGATGGGAGTGCTGTGCGTGCCCATATTGATTTTGCTAAACTTTGGGTCACCAGACTCCAACCCTATCCGTCAGCATTGCTTGCATTAAATAAAGAATTAGAGACAGGAAAAATAACGCGTACAATATTTAACAAGACGTTATATAAATCTCTGGTTCTCGGCAAACAGCAGACAAGTATTGTCTGTGACCAACCGTGGGGAAATGTCATTCCAGAGCGTTTATATATCGTTATGGCTGACATGAGGGCCTTTTCGTGTATATAATAAAAATGGCTTGTATTTCAAGAATGCTGATTTGTCTGAACTAACAGTCTCTGTCAATGGTATGAATATGTATAAAATACGGTTTCTTTTCCCCACGAGTGTACGCGAGTCTATTATGATATTTTAGATAGTTTAGGAGTAGAAAATGACACTTTGCTTGATTACGATAGCTTTAGGAAAGGAAGGACAGTGTTTGTTTTTAGTTTGTTACCGGAAGACATACTAGGCACAGTGCCTCTTGAACACAGTGGAAACTTACGCATAAGTCTTCAGCTTAAAAAAGGCTTGGATGAAAATTTAGTAATTATCTGTTTTGGGGATACAAAGGGAGTGTTGTCAATCAACTCGGAGGCACGTGTCTTGCGACACTAGAGCATAATGAATAATCAACAAATTATGAAAGCTCTACAAGGAAGACTTTATCACAATAATATATATTTCTTAGGCTGTCTTCCCGCTGACGATGTAGCGAAATTAAATCTAAGGAGTGAGTCAGACAAGCCCATTGTCTTTATTGCTAATGTGTTAGGCGCGTCGCAAGCTTCGAAAATGGGTCACTGGGTGGTGTTCTATGTTAGTGATAGGTGTATATATTTCTTCGACACATACGCCCTGACCCCATCATTATATTCTAAGTACTTTCGAAGTTTCTTAAATAAGCATAAAGATTATCCTGTTTTTAAACTTGCCGCAAGATTACAGTCGGACAAAACTCTGGTGTGTGGCGTGTATTGCATTCAATTCGTATACTTATGTAATAAAATAGGCTTAGAGAGGACTAGTCAGTTTTTGAAAGATAATTATGATTTAAGAATTTTTTTGAAGAATGACAGAAAGGTGTTAACATATGCTTATAGAATGTTTAAAATGCCCCCATGTATGAAAACATTTTGTCAATCTAGTCAAGGACTGACTTACAAGCATTGTATTTCTAAGATATGTGGCTAACTTATTAAATGTTACATGATAATAATGTGTGTGTGTAAAAAATGTAGAGAAGTAGCATGTAGCTTATTCATTTATGGCGTGTGTGTGTGTGTACAATTATATGTAGTTATTAAGAACAGGATTCTGTTTTTTTTTCGTGCGACGTGACCGGGTGGGTGTGAGTTTGTTCACGCTTTCCTATTGTTCGGAAGAAGAATGGCTTGTGGTTTTGGGCATGTGCGCGCGTGTTTGCATACATGTGTGGGCGTGTCCCCTATAACCTGGGGTAGCCTCGGAAGAAGAAAAGGCTTGTGGTAGTGTGCGCATATGCCCCAAATAACCCCGGGTAGCTTAGTCAGTCCCCTAACGTTGCGAGAGGAGCGTCATGGAGGAAGTCTTCGCCGTCATGAACTTACAACAACAACAACAACAACAACAGCCCCACGCTGCCGCTGCAACTCTTCATGCTGACGATGTTGACGATCAGATAATGGGTCAAGCCGCATTAGAAGTTGAAGCCATGGATAACACATCCCAAGCTGAAGCCGTGGATAACACATCACATCCCAGAAACGGAGGTGAGATATCCGCCTCTTGTATTTTTTTTTCTGCGCGCACAAGCGCTGGTGTGTGTGTATTTCTTATTCATTGTGTTTAAAAAAAATATATATATATATTTCTTGTCATTTCAGCGGATGTTGGTGGTGGTGAGGTGGGGGATGTTCCAGAAACTCCCAAGTCTACCGGTGAACACATCACGGGCGAGTCATTGGGCAACAACAACCGCGGCGCGTTGGGAGATGTCGGTAAAATGGTGCGGCGTGTGCTGAGGGAAGGACTTCTGCGACTTCTGAAGGATGTGATACCTCCATTACCAGTGTCTCATCTGAAGAACGACCCACCGGCCAGCGTAACGCATAGTAAGTATTTTTTTTATTCTTACAAGAGAGAGAGAGAGAGAGAGAGAGAGAGAGAGAGAGAGAGAGAGAGAGAGATTGATTTTTTTTGTTTAATAATGTTTCTCTATCTTTTCATAAGTCCACGGCAACAACAACAGACACGCTTTGGTGATGGTGTGTCTTGACTCTCCGTCGGGCGCTGAATCGCGAGAGCGGCGGCGAAGTCGTCTGCAGCAAAAAGATCATGAAATGCGTCAATCACGACTGGAAAAAAAAATGCAGCATATGGCGGAAGTGTTGCGGCAGGTCCAGCAGCAGGGGCGTAGCGAACAACAGGAGACGCACCAGAGACGACAAGATCGCGACCGGGGACAAGAACGGCGGCGAAAAATGACAAAGAATAATTTGCCGAAGCAGCAAGAACACCGGGACCCAAGACTGTCTCAGAAGAGCCTCCACAAAGTTGGGAGAAAAAAACTTCAGGTGGCCAAACGTGAGGCGGGTCTCTTCTCCTCAGCAACGGCGTACGGTCGGGGAAAACCAATGAAAAAAAATCTCTCTGTGACCAAGAAACTCGTCTTTGAAGACCCACCAGCGCGGCGTGCAGCAGCTGCGGCCGCTGAAGAAAATCTGGCGCCACAACCGGGCCCTTCCAATGCGGCTTGTGCGGACGAAACAAATGAAAGTTCTCAAGCACTGACCTTCCTTCAGCTTTCAATTCTTTGAATTTTTCTCATAGCATGGACGTGAATAATATTATAAATGTTCTTGATGAGACTCCTATATTTAGTGCTTAACAATCATTTTTTTTTTATATATGTACTCGCTCTGTGTGTATGATTTTTTATATATATGTACTTGTGTTGTGTATTTTTTTTCTTCATTTGTATATGTACTCGTGTTGTCATCCTTTTATGGGCTGTCTTTGGGCATGTACGACATAAGTTTGTAATATGTCTCTCTCAATTAGGATTTATTTTGGGGGAGGAAAAAAAAAGGGGGGGGGGGTTCCATTGTATTTCTTTGAGCCTGTACGGTGTGAGTTTGTAATATGTCTTTTTTTTTATGGCGATTGTGTGTTTTTGTTTTTTAGGCTTAGCATGTATTTAGTCTTGATTAAGAAAGAACAAATTAGCCTGGATTAAGAAAGAACAAATAAAATAGACTAGATTAAGGTAATATAATAACTTGTCATACCATTTTTTTTCCACTATATATCAATAAAAATGTATAAAATCTACTTTTCACGTTCCTACCCCCTCACTGAAAAAGACAATCGATATAACTCCAGTCAATATGAAAATCAACAGTAACACACACACACACACACGCACACACACACACACGCATATGCTGGCAAACTGAAAAATCAATAGCGGGTAGAGGGAGAGGGAGGGGTAATGGTACCCTCAGACTGACCATCAAGTCACCGCTCGCGAGGGGTGGGGAATAGAGGGGGACACGCACACACATGCTGGCAAAACTGGAAAAAAAATCAATAGCGGGAGGGGAAGAGGGAGAGGGAGGGGGAAAGGTAGCCACTGGCATCCGCCCAACAAGTCACCGCTCGCGCTAACCAATCCCCGGCAGGAGGGTGACGCCCCCGACACGGTGCGAAAGGACCGATCCCCCGGCAGGAGGGCGACGCCCCGGCACGGCGCGAAAGGAGGCCCCTGGCCGATCCCCCGGCACTGGGGCGAAAGGACGCCCCGGCACGGTGCGAAAGGACGCCCCTAACCGATCCCCCGGCACTGGGGCGAAAGGACGCCCCTAACCGATCCCCCGGCAGGAGGGTGACGCCCCGGTACGGTGCGAAAGGAGGCCCCTACCCGATCCCCCGGCACTGGGGCGAAAGGACGCCCCGGCACGGTGTGAAAGGACGCCCCTAACCGATCCCCCGAACAAGTCACCGCTCGCGCTAACCGATCCCCGGCAGGAGGGCGACGCCCCGGCACGGCGCGAAAGGACGCCCCTAACCAATCCCCGGCAGGAGGGTGACGCTCAGGCCTCCGGGGGGTAGGGGGAGACACGATGGCGTGGAAGGTGGTGGGGTTTGGGGTGGGGTTGGGGGGTTGGGGGGGGGGGATGGTCACTTTGGGTAGGTTTATGACCACTACCCGGTTGGGTAGTGGGGAGGTCCCCTCGGCGGCTGGCTGCCCGCGCGGCTGGCTGGCCGCCCCGGCCGGCTGCCCCGGCCGGCAAATTCGACGTATAAAATTTTTCGACGTAATTTTTTCTGCTGCGAATTCTTGATCATGCTTGCGAATTATTTTGGTCCTGTCACTGTCACCAATACCTACTACTATAATAATAATAATAATAATAATAATAATAATAATAATAGTAATAATAATAATAATAATGACTCAGGAGCAGTCTTCGTGGCGGGGGGAGCGTCCAAGAGGCAGCCTACAGGGATGGTTCCGAAATATTTTGTGATAGCGTTTTTTTTAGAGCATTATTGAGCTCCTCTGAAACGGCATTTAACAAAGGTTCTCCTGAATAGCATTCTCTTTTTAAAATTTTAGTAAAGCAGAAATTTTGAGAGGTTAATATATTTTTATAAATGTTGTAGGCAGCAGAGTTTTGACGCAGCGTCCATCCCTCCGACAGAGCAGCTTTTAATTAAGTCGCCTACAATTTGGCATAACATGATGCTGCAATCAATTAATTACTGGTTATAGAAAAAAGCCTAGCTAATCAACGTATTGAGGATAACTTTTTTTCTGTCATGTCATAATTTGTAATAGAGTAACTCCATAATCCCACAAAGAAAGTCCCCTCGATATGAAATACGATATAATAAAGGCAACCTCGAGTTTGACTGACACTTGCATTTTCGTTTACCAGTAGTCGGTTAATCATTTTTCTAAAAGAATCCTAATCCTGACTCACTTCAATGTCCATTATTGAAGGAATGTAATAAATATTACGTGACATAGTTGATCTACAGAGGATAGAGATAAACGTTGCAGTGTGGAGAGGTCATTTTCTACTGTGGGCATGAGACAGAAGCCGCGGTCCAGTCAGCGCCAAGCGTTATTATCTTCCGCTCCAGCCGGTGCAAGATTCATAAAGACAGACTTCATCAATAAGATTTACCTTACCAATGCTATTATAGTTTCAAGGTAGGCTTAAATATACTCATTTAATATCGATACGGATAATTTCAAACCAGAAAACAAAACGTAGCAGCAGCTAATCATGATCTTTACGTTCCCGCCCGGAATCGTGCCAAATCTATTCTTCGACTTACCAAAACATCTTTCATTAATAAAAAAAAAAAAAAATCAAAACCTTGCTTTTTATAATTCTTCCCGGGATTTCTGGCATGTAGCCAAAAATAGCTCCTCCAATTTTACTTCTTCATCTTTCCCTCCTCTCCTTAACCCTGACGGTAGCACCGTCGTCTCATCTATCTCAAAGGCTGAACTCTTTTCTCACACTTTCTGTAAAAACTCCACTATGGACGATTCTGGGCATAATCCTCTTACTCATCCCCCCTCTGACTCCTTTATACCTGTTATTAAGATTCTTAAGAACGATGTTTCCTATGCTCTTTCTGGTCTCAACTCTCAGAAGGCTTATGGACCTGATGGAGTGCCTCCTATTGTCTTTAAAAGCTCTGCCTCCGTGCTATCACCCTGCCTGGTCAAACTCTTTCGCCTCTGTCTATCAATATCTACCTTTCCTTCCTGCTGGAAGTACGCCTTCATACAGCCTGTGCCTAAGAAGGGTGACCGCTCCAATCCTTCAAAATACCGCCCTATAGCTTTAATTTCCTGTCTATCTAAAGTTTTTGAATCAATCCTTAACCGGAAGATTCAAAAGCACCTTTCCACTTCTGAACTTATATCTGATCGTCAGTATGGGTCCCGCAAGGGGCGCTCTACTGGCGATCTTCTTGCTCTCTTAACTGACTCTTGGTCATCGTCTCTTAGCTGTTTCGGTGAAACTTTCTCAGTTGCGCTAGACATATCGAAAGCTTTCAATAGAGTCTGGCACAAGTCTTTGCTTTCTAGCTGCCCTCTTTCGGATTATATATATCCCTCTCTCTGTTCCTTTATGTCCAGTTTCCTTTCCGAACGTTCTATCTCTGCGATGGTAGACGGTCACTGTTCTTCCCCTAAACCTATTAACAGTGGTGTTCCACAGGGCTCTATCCTATCACCCATCTTATCTTATCTACTCATACGCTGATAACTCCAGTCTGCATTATTCAACTTCTTTCAATAGAAGACCCTCTCAACAAGAATTACATGACTCCAGACTGGTGGCTGCAGAACGCTTAACCTCAGACCTTGCTGTTTTTCCGATTGGGGTAAAAATAACCTTGTGTCCTTCAATGCCTAAAAAAAACAATTTCTCCACCTATCAACTCAACATAATCTTCCAAACATCTATCCCCTATTGTTGGATAAAATTGAGCTGTCACCTTCCTCAACATTAAATATCCTTGGTCAATCCTTAGCTCAAAATCTCAACTGGAAACTTTACGTCCCTTGTCTCACTAAATCAGTTTCCTCCGCCAGCTCTCCCCCATTTATTGGGGCCTTGTCCGCCCTCGTATGGAGCATGCATCTCATGTGTGGGGGGGCTCCACTCATACAGCACTGCTGGACAGAGTGGAGTCTAAGGCTCTTCGTCTCATCAGCTCTCCTCCTCTTACTGATAGTCTTCTGCCTTTTAAATTCCGCCGCCATGTTGCCTCTCTTTCTATCTTCTATCGATATTTTCATGCTGGCTGCTCTTCTGAACTTTCTAACTGCATGCCTCCCCCCCTCCCGCGGCCCCGCTGCACTCGACTGTCCACTCTAGCTCATCCTTATACTGTCCAAACCCCTTATGCAAGAGTTAACCAGTATCCTCACTCTTTCATCCCTTACACTGGTAAACTCTGGAACTGCCTTCCTTCGTCTGTATTTTCTACTGCCTATGACTTGTCCTCTTTCAAGAAGAGTGTATCAAGACACCTTTCCATCCGAAATTGACCTCTCTTTTGGCTACTCTTATCTATTTTCTGTTGTGGGAGCGGCTGGTAGCGGTCTTATATATATATTTATATATATATATATATATATATATATATATATATATATATATATATATATATATATATATATATATATATATATATATATATATATATATAATTTTTGTTGCCCTTGAACCGGCTTTTTTGTTGTAAAAAAAAATCTATTATTGATTTCACACATATACTAATGGAAAATGTACATTCCAGTCACGAGCAATGCAGCAGTGGGCCACAGGTCGACATCTTTAGGTCTCTCTCTCTCTCTCTCTCTCTCTCTCTCTCTCTCTCTCTCTCTCTCTCTCTCTCTCTCTCTCTCTCTCTCTCTCTCTCTCTCTCTCTTTGAGCATGTGCAAGCAAACGATTATTAAAGTTGCTGCACAATCACAGGATTCTGATATGGCCCTTTATTGGTCATGACTTGAAATCTTAGCCTCAGTTGAGGCGGTGTTGTGGCCAACTTCTAAATACGCCTCTGTGCACGCGCCGTAACGAATCATAACGCCAAAAGATGTCAGGAATTGTTGTTATCCGTGAAATACGTCAAAAGAGAAGTTAAGGGGCACAACCAATTATTAGAAAAAGTAGCATATCAACATGGAGACGCGAGTATCTGGAACTTTCTCCTGTTTCTTGTTTTCCACCATGGAGGAAAATGTTGGCCGGCTATGAGATAGTGCGTAAATGGCTTAAGATAATGCACATTAGTACCTCAGCGCACACACACACACACACACACACACACACACACACACACACGGATGATCTATCAACCTATTTTAAACAAAACCACGGACATTATCCTTCCCCTCACGCACTTGCAGTTTCTAAATCTCTCATAGTCCTTGACGGCAAAAAATAAGGCTTGTAACATTCAATATATATACCTAAATTTCAAAATAGCAGAACGATTAATGTTCGTGAAGAAAACATTTCATAAAAAATCACGTTACTAAAGGACACAAACAAAGGCTTGATACGTACACCATACCTTCATCTCTCCTCGTGGCGGTCGGTGGATGGTGGCAGATGAGTGTCAAGGTCACGGCACAGGCACAGTAATACTTCCTACGCACGCGCTACGGGGACGCCAATCAACATTCTCCACTGTTGCCTCTCCTTCATCTCTCACCCCCCCACGGGAGCTCTCTGCCTGCCATCAGTCCAAGCATCGCCCCGCCCCCACATTAATGATCCGAATCCCATTGCTTGGTGTTCACTCCTCGGCATCACAGTGAAAGAAAAATATGAAAACTATCAGTTCTAAAAAAAAATAAACGAAGCCAAGCTCATGACGTCATTTAGAAAATAAATGGAGTATGACGTACGGATATGGTATATCAAAACGTACCCCAGCGTCATTTCTGCAAATTTGTTTTCAAGACAACATCGGCAAGAATCATGGCTTCGCTGGCTCGGTACGCTGCCTGACTCACCACGATGGTGCCCTGTGGCGGCGCTCAGGTAGAAGCCAACGCGCCTCCCATGTAACAAATGCTGCTGGGCTCGTAGGCTGTCGTCTGTGTATACTGTAACAAGCGATATGGATGTCACTAAGTGCCTGATCTTGGGCGTATTGATGGAATGGCGCGGTACGATATGCTGGGCCCCTAGCGCGTGTTTGATGGTGCTGTTTGCCAGTTCGCTCTGTACCTGGCACTGCACCCAGTAAATTTACTGTAACACTGGCAGGACTATCGTACGTGGTAAACTGGGTTGTCCATTTCAGTGATGTGTGAAGCCTTACTAAGTACTGTATCAAGCACTCGTGTGGTGTGTTGGTGTAACGCGGGTAACCTGCACGTGTATTTTTCTTCCTGGCATTAACAACGACTACTGATGATGTTTCAAGCATGTGAAAAATTATAAGGACGTTACGAACGATCAGAATATCTTCATCTATGCACATTTATGTCAAACATAATCCTGCGATTCACACATAATATGATTATTTATCTTCTTTTGTTTTACATCTCACTCAACAGCAACCATGAGCTTTTATATCATATGGTATTATTGAAAGATTCTTTGCAGTTAATTTAGCAGCATCCCTACGAGAAAAAACTTATCAAATAATCGTGGAATGTAAATGAACATGACACACACACACACACACACACACACACACACACACACACACACACATAAATAAAGGTAAAATCAAATGCAAGTATTTACTTAAGGATAAAATATCCGCTAAAATCCCAGTAAAGTTTCAAAGCGTTCAGCAACACACGAGTCGAAACATGCCCACGAATCTTCGCAGCGGACCGCCAGCCACGATGCTCTTCACCATGCAGTGTTGCCGGCAGCCTCTTGAGTAATGACCTACTAAAATCATCATACCTAATCCTACTTAATATATGCACTCCGTCTCATTCTAATTCTTTGCCACACCCACCCACCCCCACACACACACACACACACGCACGCACGCACTGGAAAACAGCATATGGCTCTAAATCTTCATTCAATATCTTTCATTATACAAATTACTCCAAATGCCCCGTAATTATATAAACGAAAACAAGTAATCCGGCAAATTGGCTCTTCCCCGCACGGCCTCCCGCCTAAAAACTAACTTCACCAAGGCTGCCGGTAATGTGTCTAGGAGGGTTGAGCCTCCCACACACGGGGTGCCTGTTATTTGTAATGAATTGGCAGCCGACCAAGGGGGGTGCGCGGTTGTCGTGAGTCCGATAAGTGAATATTGCGGCAATGTGTGTGTTCCCGGGTTGGTGTTATGTCCTTTATTTTACCTGTCCCGCGAAGAAAGTCGAGTGTGCGCCATTACCTGCGATATCCCGTGCCTAATGACATGCGTTATTCAGGAGTCTCGACGCACCTGAATGATGATTAAATGACATCAGGTGATTAATTAGATGCGGTGGTTTAGAACAATTTCATCATATTTTCACGGGTGATAATCATAAATAGAAGGTTATCAATGCAGTAACTGAAATTCAATCTATACTGATTTAATAGCATCAACTGAATGTGCAGGTCTAGAGGGATTATGATGGATTGTGGTTGTGTGTAAAGCATGGAATATTCATAAAAGATAAACTTTGCTACATTGACTAAAGTTTTGAGACTGGCATATTAGGGGGAACATCTGTCCATTGTTCATTGGATCGCATTGCTGTTGACGTCTGCGAGAGAGTTTGGGTTGCTTTCTTGACCAGTTGTTTAAATGATTATTTTCCCACAAATTTCTCAACTAAGACAAATATTAACGGAAATAAAAAATACAGAAAAGTTTAACTTTCGAAATACGAAGTACAGGAAAATGCAGAGCAATGTTAAAACGACCTATTTTTAGGTAAAATGGAGAAGCTTTAAATTTCCTTTGACGAATTAGACGAATGGAATTGTCAGATACAGCATTACATGCACTGACAAAGCTCTTCCACCTGACGTCATGTCTAAAGGTTTGCTGTGTGTTTCTCTCCATCCTCGAAATACCGTGACAGGAAAAGTATTATATCTTCCCTAATACAGTATCTTCCGCCACTGCGGTTCGATGCCTCGCCCACTGATTCAGTGGAAGGACGGAAACGTCTCCTCAGACCCGAGGAGGGAAGTAATTGTGTTATGGGTACGTAGAAAATTCGATAAAACGCGCAAATAGTCCTCTTTAAAAGTGGACAACTTGATCTGCGCTTTCTGGCCTTGATTTCTTCTGTGAAGGAAAGCGGAGGCTTACATATTACATGTAGCTGATATTGTCGAGAGGGAAAACTGAGAGGAAATAGGGTGCACTCCCTTGTTCCATATGGAAGCTACATGATATTGAGAGAGAGAGAGAGAGAGAGAGAGAGAGAGAGAGAGAGAGAGAGAGAGAGAGAGAGAGAGAGAGAGAGAGAGAGAGAGAGAGCGAGAGCATCTTAAATATCGATGGGAATTCGAGACGAAACGACGAGAGGAGCAGCAGGCGGAGGCTGAAACCTGGACGACAAACTTAGATGAGATAACATAAATTTGCCTCATACCTCAACGTTATTATGGGGGAGATATATCGGGCCACTAACTTGAAATTAAGAGGGGAGGGACTGAATGATGAAGAGGAGGAGATAAGAAGTAAGGAAAGGTAAAGAGGAAGGTGTCTCGAGTGACAAAGGATGATGAGGAAGCTGAAGGGAAATATGTAAAAGTGACATTTGATCAGGGTAAAGAGGAAGCCATTACAACTTGCGTGAGGGACAGATTATAGAGAGATGCAAAGAAAGATTATGAGGAAGACTTGAGAGACGAGGCGGAAGTTATTAAAGGGGAAAAAAAAGGAACAAAGATTAAATGGAAGAAAGACCTGGAAAGTGTAAATGAGAGGAGCTAAAATGAAAGAGAAGTGAAAGTTAAAAGGCAGAACAACGGAGGAGGGAGGAACTAAGATTGCATGGAGGAAAGACAGGGAAAGATGAAGTGAAAAGTTAAAATGAAAGAGAAGTGAAAATAAAGACAGACAAGCGCGGAGGAGGAAATAGCTCGGACGAGGAAAAGGAATGAGGACGACACGTGTCAAGGCGATAGCAGAACATCACGAGGCAAGTATCCTAGAAAGAGGCAACGAAGCAGGAAAAAAAAATATATATAAATTAGTGCCGTGTGAAAGACGGGAGGAAGAGAACAGACAGTAAAATGCCAGGGGAGAGTCGAACGTAAAATATTGTAGACAAAGGGTGTATAAAAAGAGAAGGAGCATGACTTGGGGAGTGAGAAAGATTGATACCTGAGAGGAAGAAGACTATTGTACGTCTAGTCAGCAGAGCAAAGGCAAGGTTATGAACGAAAATACAATAGTTGATAAGTGATAAGTGTGTCTTGAAGAAAGGAAGGACATACCAAGGACAGAACAGCCCAAAAATACAGTGACGGGACTGGGAGAAAGTTGTACTAGCAGCGAGCCATGCCATTCGAAGAGGTTAAGAACTAATAGACAGCGTAAAGGGCACAGAAGAAAACTATATATATAACAAAGGGTTGAGGTAGTTGAAAAGCTGCAAAGACCTCCACCAGAGCATACAAAGAACCAAGTAAACCCCAGCACCACCACACTTAGATTACAACATCTCGGCTTCAGCGCCACACTGGCATACCTTACCACCACTTCAGCCGCATCACAGCACCACGCGTCACCATAATGCCTCATTCACACATTCACGATCTTGGCTCCCGGCGCCGTCCTGACGTCAGAAAATGTAGCCCTTCACGGTGATCGCCATCCTCCGGCAGGCCATCTTCGGGGATCGTTGCGGCTCCGCCACATCTCATCGGCCGCCGCGGCGCGGGAGGCCCCACGCCGATAGTTTTGAGAAAGCCCCAGTCACACATTCACGACAATAACTCCCGGCGCCCTCCCGACATCAGACCACGCGCTGCCAGTTTTGGAATGTCGCGCTGCCAGACGTACGTAGCGACCATCGTAAGTCCATCCTCTTGAGTGCCGACCATAGCCGATGTCGAAACAACGTTGTTACGACGTTGTTGATATGGACATCCGAGGGCCGTAGCTTATTCGCAACGGGTGACAGATGTCGGGGAGGGCCCCGATTGTTTTGAAATTTTCAAAACTATCGGCGTGCGGCCTGACACTTGGAGGCGTGGTCTGAGTCGGGAGAGCGCCGGTAGTCATCGTCGTGAATGTGTGACTGGGGCTGAATGTTCAAAATAATCGGCGCCCTCCACGACATCTGTCATCTGCCGGCAAGAAACCACGAACGTCGGATGTCCATTGCAAAAACGTCGTTTCGTAGTCGGCAATGGTCGACACTGAAGTGGATCTCCTAACGGTGGTCGTAACGTAGGTCTGGCAGCGTTGTCACCCAGCCGACTGCATACAGATCTGGCAACGGCGCCACGCCGAGCACCTGTTTGGGGCGGAGATGGAGTGGCGGCCGCCGGAGGTATATAAAGAGGTGTTTCCGGTCCGCGCCCCCTCTTTCGCTCTAGTTTTTTCCTGCATTAACCATGGGTGCAGACAAAGAAGCCAACATCGAACACGTGGCCACCAGTTCACCACTATCACATTGCCATAACCCTGCCACCACCAACACCGCTTGTCCAACAACCCTTGACCCTGCCGCCCACACCTTCCAGTATCAGGATAAAGGTATATTTGTGAGAAGAGTTGAAGAGACACTTCCTCCACCCAGCCTGCAAGACACGGAGGAGGAGGAGGAGGAGGAGAAGGAGGAGGTGGGCAGTTAGGCAAAGGGCAGGCACAGCAGGAGCAAGAAACAGGTGCCACTCGTAATCCTGGAGGATGAAGTGGAGGCTCAGCTCGGGGAGTGGCTGACTGAGAATCCCATCCTCTACAATAAGGGTCTCAAAGAATATAAAAAAAAACATGGCAAAGAAGGCCATGCTGTATGAAGAGAAGGCGAAATCTCTCCGTTGTAGATATGGCTTGACCCACACCCTGCGTGCTTTTTTTGCTTCTTTCACTGACGATACAACAGCAGCAGTCGGGTTAAATCTATTGTATGTAGCAGGTTGGCCTAGTGGCGGTATTTATTTATTATTTTTTTTTTTTACGTCGTTGCCTGTTGCGCCGGTAGGCATCTTCCTGGTGGTCGGCCCAAGGCTTCTTCCAGGTGGGGCCTGATGGTCGGCCCAGCCCGTTCTGGCGCAGGCGAGTGTTTATAGTGGCGCCATCTTGCATTGAGGAATTGGAGGAAAGCAATGACAAATTTTGGGCTGTAGCCTCCATCATGCAGTCTGTGGGTGGTGTTGGTCTTCTGGAAGAGCGGGGCAGAGTGTGCTCCATGGTGGGCACGCCCCCTCTTTATTGTCATCTGGACAGAGGTGAAGGTCTCAAGATGATCGCCAGCAGTCCTAATAACGTCCTAATAACGTCGTTATCACACCCAGATGGTGTTGCGATCGTCCTTTTCCGGTCGGTGTCAGTTAGGACTATCGTCAACAGCCGTGGCCATTATGTCGGAAGGTTATCCCACATACGACGGTCGGAACACCGTCCGCACCCATCGAGATGTCGTCTTAATAACGTCGTTACTTGGCGTAACGCCGCTGCAACAGCACACCCATCGCCACACTCAAGGTCACGCAGCCAGGATTATCGGCATACCAAACGTCGGGACGGCGCCGGGAGTCATTGTCGTGAATGTGTGACTGAGGCTTAAGGCAGCCGGGAAGTGTCTGGCGTGGCTGTAGGTGACGGTAAACATAATTGGTGTCGTACGTAGTTTTTTTTATTTACTTCTCCATTTTCTTGTTGCTTCAGCTCAGACTGGAGAGAGAGAGAGAGAGAGAGAGAGAGAGAGAGAGAGAGAGAGAGAGAGAGAGAGAGAGAGAGAGAGAGAGAGAGAGAGAGAGAAAACACGTGAGGCTGCTGATGAACAGAGGGCAATACATTTGTCCGCACAGAACAGCAGACAAGTAACGAAAGTATACAAATGGAACAATGACATGGATAAAGTGCTTGTACGTGTGTGTGTGTGTGTGTGTGTGTGTGTGTGTGTGTGTGTATATGTGTACATGAAAACAATGCGCAAGCTACAATTATAGCCATTCTAAAACCCTGAGCGCCGAGGCAGCCATTGCCACCTTTGCCGCGGAGAACAAACACGTTCATATCGGAGCCGAAAATGAGAACACAAACGCACCACACATTGTTACTTTTTGTTCGGGTGACAGCCATAACAGCAGCGGCAGTTATGGTGTTGATAGTGGTAAAAGTAATCGCAGTTGTTTTTGCATTGGTGGAATTGGTTATTGCTGTAGTGGAAGTAGCAGAAGTCGTAACGGGAAAGGGGAAGATTGTTAGAGCGCATAAAAGTAGAGAAATGAAAATATAACCTTCATTTTGCACTTAATTTGGCATTCCTGTTGTGTTGTTTTGCGGACGATTTTTTTTCCTGCACACACACACACACACACACACACACACACACACACACACACACACACACACACACACACACACACATGGAGGAAAATGTAAGAAAGTGGGGAGGCGGTGGCTGAGTGGTTAGCGTGACGGCCCCGCGTTCGGGAGCTCCAGGAGTGACGCGGGTTCGAATCCTGGCCGCTGCACAGCTGAGGTTTTTCAGTTACCGCCGAGTGGCCTAATACTACCTACATGCTGCCATGAAGACCACCCATCAACCCGGGCTGTAGATAACCTCTCCAAAGAGAGGCTCAAAGATGAGTTCCGGCGGGCAGCATGAGCCAACACAAGATGGCGCCACTATAAACACTTGCCTGCGCCAGAACAGGGTGGGCAAACCATCAGGCCCCACCGGGAACAGGCCTACCGGCGCAATAGGCTGCGACGTAGAAAAAAAAAATCTCTACGCCATTATATAAATGCAGTTTCTATTTATTGTTACTTTCTCAATTACACATCTTTTTTATTTTTTATGGATGCACTAACGAGATAGATTCCCTGGCGGCGGCTGTGCGTTGGAGGCGGCGGTGCGACGATGTACCAAGCGGCGGGAGAGTGAAGGGGGACACTATGTGCAGATTTTTTGAGGTTCAATGATCAATCGGTAGAGACCACATAATCACTCAGGCATCCAGAAGACTTTTTATATATAGTGTTCCGAGCAAGGTCCTTTGGAGCAACAGAGGACCAGCTAATTTCCCTATACTGTCAGAGGATCCGGCCCGTGCTGGAGTATGCATGTCCAGTATGGCATCCAGCCCTCACTGCCGCACAACGAACTGCTCTGGAATCCGTACAAAAGAGAGTATGTTGCATCAACCTTGGCCACTATCGCAGCTACACCGGCACGCTGGCAAGGTTTGGACTTCCCAGGCTGGATGAAAGAAGAAAGCAGCTCACCCTCGGGTTTGGGAAGAAGCTGTTGAAATCGGCGCACTTACACCTGCTTCCACAGCGAACAGCAACTCGTCGCCAGAGCAGACACATCAACAGGATGCCACCCGACAGGTGCAGGACAGAGCGGCACCGAAACTCCACAATTCTTTATGTAGTACAGAAGTTGAACAAAAAATTGTAAAGCGGACTCACATAATCAGTGCACACATTAGTAGACCTTTTTTACACAAATATACCTTTTTTTAAGGTTTTTACTTTTTTAATTTTTTTTATTTAAAATGTTTACTTTTTACTTTTTATTTTTTTTATTCTTCAATATTATTTTTTTTAAGAATACTTATTTATTTTTGTTTCTTAACTATATCAACAAAATCTCAGGACGCAAACGGTAATTAAAATTGATTCATTGTCATTGTAAGCCAAGATCTTTTCAGAAACATGAAATCTCTCACGATTCTTTGTAATCTGCTTCTTGGTGAATAAACTTATTATTATTATTACTATTTATTATTATTATTATTATTATTATTATTATTATTATTATTATTATTATTATTATTATTATTATTATTATAAGGAACAGGATGGCGGCCGGAAGGAGAGAGCAAGAAAATCAAGGGAGGAGTATTTTTATTAATTTTGAAGTAGTTTTCTTGCTTACAACGATCTGCGCCTGGTTCGTTGATGGTTTGGTCCTTAACTAACCAAACTTATGGAAACTGCATCAATTTAACTGATTAAGCAAATAATGAAATTTTTGTGACGGGTCTTTCGGGGCGAGAGGGATATATTTTCTACACCGAGTGCATATTAAAAAGGTTTAATTCGAAAAGTCAAGTGAAAACCCATATAAAACCAAAGCCTTTGTTTAGGTTTTGTGACGCTAAGATTTTTTTTCTTCACTTATTACACTTGTGCCCTTTAAGATCCGCCACTGAGATTCGCATCCAACTTTCCTGGTCATACCTTTCCAGGAAATACGACTCTCCTCCTCCATTTGCGTCTTATTTTTCAACACATTTAGCCTCAACATCATTTGTTTTGCGAGTCTTCGAGGCTGAGAGTTTTAGGAGACTTTGGAAACCTTTAACACAGAATGACCTGACTCCTCAGCGTAGCTCACGGCCCCGGCGACCCTCCCCTCGCCCTGTGTGTCTCGAAGTTGGATTTAGTTGTCCAGTTCTTGCCATTCCTTGAGAGAGAGCAGCTCTTTTTTAACACACACACACACACACACACACACACACACACACACACACACACACACACACACACAAACATTAACTTGATTAGATATCGTGTTCATAACCTCAGTCATCTCGGGAAGCAGTCGTCTCCCCTGTTCTTACCTCTTCTTTTTTTCTTCCTTTAATCGAACAGGAAACAGGATTACACTGAAGGGCGAGGCAGGTGAGAAAAGTTAACGACGAAACAAAACAAAAAAAATAGTCTATCCTTGGAAGGTCTTAAAATGGGAAAGGAGGATTCATGTAAGCTTGTTCTGGGGGGGTCGTAAAGGCTGTAAAGGCAGCGGGAGAGATACGTGAAGCACCTCCTGGCGTTTGCTCCCCGTTAGTTAGGATGAGAATGAGGGAGAGTGGGGAAAGACCGGTGCATCTGTGTTATCTAGGTCCTGTCGGTCAATACCAGAGCCTCTATTAAAGAAAAATCAAACTTATATGGTATTATTGTGCTCATAAACTCACTTACTGAGCGCGATTATAAATATTTATAGATTATAAATATTCACGTATTAAATGTTCTCATTGTGAACGTTCTTTTTTGATCCGTTAATCCTCCGGAAGGCCGCGTCGTCCACCTTGCGTCGTGTGAAGTAAAAATAGATATGTACTGGCGTTGTGAGGCATAAATTAAACGGAATTGGTGTGTTAAGGCGATGCCAGGTAATGTTGCTGTTTCTATTCTATATTTAGTTTGTCGGGTGTTCAGTATGTTAATCTTGTTGGGGTGTGTTTTGTGGTAGTTGTTTGAGTGCTTAGCTTCTCTGTATGATTATAGGAAAAAAAAGAAATGTTATGATGTAGATATTGTTACTTTTGTCTGCTCCACATCTTAATTCTCTCTCTCTCTCTCTCTCTCTCTCTCTCTCTCTCTCTCTCTCTCTCTCTCTCTCACACACACACACACACATCTTTCACGTGGTAATGGTTCACGAAGTGGTTGCTATAATTTAATTTCTGCGCCACGGTTTATTCAGAGGTTCCCGTGATTGCAGGCGATAATGAGCTTATTACCTGCCGCTTTGCTGGTTTAGGGGCAACTTGCTTTATTGAATTATGTAAAATCTGTCGTTCTACGCTGTGCAAATAAAGATAATTATAATGTATGAAAATAATGATAGCAATATTAGTAGGAGTAATTATAATGATAATAATGATGGTAATAATATCTAAAGGAAGAATGATTATGGTAATACAATATTATGAAAAAAAATTTGTGTTTTATGTGAAATGGAAAACTAAGGTAAGCTTTAGATATACCTACGTTGACGTTTTCCTTATTTTGTATTTTGAATATTTATTTTCTTTTTCCAGGCTGGAAGTGCTTATTACAACCTAGAAATATAAAGTGTGTCATAATCTTTACAATCGGTGTGTGTGTGTGTTTTCTTGGTTGTCCGTGCCACATGAATAGTACGTAGTGGCTGCGGGCTAAACCAGCAACTGACACCCTTAACATTTGCCGAGCTTAACCTTTTCCTCAAAGTGTCGTGTTGCTAATTCATGTAATTCCTTTGAGACTTACTTATTACCTCCGATGTGAGGCACCTTTAACCGACATTTCTCGCGCCAGTTGTCAGGTACAGACGCGGCCCCGGAAACTAACAAGTGATAGAGCACAACACGACCGAGCCCGCCGAGCAGGTTAATGGATTCAGAGCGGCCCAGACGAGGGACTCCACGAGCTGTGTGTGGAAGGGAAAGACAATACCTTAGTTGGGCGGCAGCTTGTTTGCTCTACAGCAGCAGGCGTGGAGGGCTGAGCCTGCAAACCAGTGTTAGGCGACAAAGCAGAGGGCTCGTGGATTAATGCACAGATGGAACTCGAGTAAATGAGCTGATAGTCGACCTAATTACGTATTCTGCTAAAAGGTACGCGCCAACACTTTGTGATAATTCAAGCGTTGAAAATGTGTTGGACAGGTGCGTGCATATTTGATGATCACGGAAATATTTTCTCATACGTTATAGTTAAAGAGTTGTTTCACCATTTTCGATAGCCACCATTTTCAACAAAGACAGGTCTCATAGTGGCAGAGCAAGTTTTGTGATTGCCACTCCTTGTCACGCCTCGTACCCAGTGTGTTAACAGTGGGAGGGGAGTTGCGAGGAGGAGGAGGAGGAGGAGTTTCAGGTCATGTGGAGGAAGGGCAGGTCGAAGAAGCCAATCTGAGGGGAGTGGAGAGTGAGTGTTTCATTGTCCAACCACTGTACCTTTGCTAGTTTCCTTCCATGTTTCCTTTCCAGAGTTTCTTTTTCCCTTTTCTCTCTTTTTCTTTCCCTTTCCTTCTCCTCTTCATTTGTCCAATCCTTCCTTCCTCTCCTTCCTTCCTTCCTTCTCCCCGTCGTGTTGTGTGTTATTTCGGTTCCCCTCACCCTTATTACAACTTTCTCCACTTCCTCACCCTCACCTTCGCTCTCCTCATTCTCCACTTCACCTTCTCCGATCTTTACATACTCCCCACCCTTTCTCTGATTCTCTTTGTCGCCTTTTTCCTCTTCCTCCTCCTCCTTTTTCTTCTTTTTCTTCATCCTTTTCTTTGTTCCTCCTTCGTTTTCGCTCGTTACGAATTCTCCACCCTTTTTCTGAGTCTCTTCATTGTTTTCCTCCTCCTCCTTCTTCTCCTCCTTCTTCTCCTCCTATTTTTCTTCCTTTTTCTTCATCCTTCTCTCTCGTTCCACTTCCTTCTCCTCTTGCTCGTCTCTACTACCTCTCTCCTCCCCTCCTGTCTCCTCTCCCGCACAATAAAGCACTTAGGTTCATTTTCAGTGCTGAAGAGTGTCCTTTCACTTGCTGGAAAACTCATGGAGGAGTTTTGACACTCATTTTAAGAAGGTTCACTCTCATACCTCTCCTTTTTTCCTCTTTCTCATCATACTACTCCTCCTTTTCAATCAACTTTTTTTTCTTTCTTTCCCCTTTTACTAACTTTTCTTGTTTTCTCCCTTTGCCGTTTCCAACACTTCCCTCACCGCTACAAGCCTACTAACGATACCGTCCTAGTGCCTGGGTGACTGCCTGCGGTGAGGTTAGCGGACAAAGCCAACTTTTTCCCCGCCTTCCCACTTCCAACACCGTCCCTAGCAAACCCCTCCTCCTCTACTCTGCACTCACCATCCCATCCCTGGCACACACAAGCTCTGGTCTCACACACACACACACACACACACACACACACACAGACGCATCCCCCCTCACACACACACACACACACACACACACACACACACACTCACACTCTCACACACATACTCATCACACTAACACGCTCCCACGCCCCCCGCTCCCCTGCCTCGTGGAGTTCTTGGGAGTGGAATCTTTAATTAAAAGTGCATTAAGAGCTGCATTGCCTGAGATTAATGTGTCTGTCTCGCAAGTCCTCCCCTGCACCACCACCACGACCTCTTCCTCTAACTGTGTGAGACGTGGACACTGTTGGAGAAGAGAGAGATAAGCAGATAGTGATAATATATGCGGTTTTTTTGTGTGTATGTTGAGCAGACTAAAATGAACCTGAGAAGTAATGGGAAAGAAAATGCCAAGATCATGACTTAAATACTGAAAGAGATTGTGTTTTGTTTTGTTTGTGATAAAAAAGATTTATTTAGATGTTAATACAGCTATCCTATCACTAGACTCTCTTAAGACAGACACATAACTAACTTCATCGCGGTCCCACAAAAAAAAAAAATGGAAGAACAGTTAGTAAGAAGGAAAAAAAAAATCGTCCTGGGGTGAAAGAAAATGAGAGAGAGAGAGAGAGAGAGAGAGAGAGAGAGAGAGAGAGAGAGAGAGAGAGAGAGAGAGAGAGAGAGAGAGAGAGAGAGAGAGAGAGAGAGAGAGAGAGAGAGAGAATAACAGGAAGTTCACGAAACGAAGAAAACAGAAGAAACGTAAATAATATAGTAAAAAATATAACTGTGAACTGATCCCCTAAATATCATGATTGAATTTCGCTCTTCGCTGGAGTTGTGGCACGAATGGAGACTTAACTCATTTTCTTTGGCCATCTCTCGAGTTTCAAGGTCACTGACGAAAACTTCCCAGCTCCTCCTCCACTTTTTTTCCTTTTCTATTATCCTCTGTTTGTGGCGGCCACAGAAACAAGACCAGAACTCCCGGAAATACACCCTACTCTTACTCTTAAACCATCATCCACTTTTCACTGCTGAGTAACACCTTAAAGCTTACATTAACTCAGCTTCAGACAATATTCAGTGATCTCCATCATCTCCAGAACCTTAACTCCATCTCGCATTCCCTTCTGCGCTCAGTATCCGCGGCGTAGGATATGTTTAAGGTTTTCCCGCAAGCTAGTGTGGCAAGGGGTGCTTTTGTCGTCAAAGGGGCTGGATCAAAGGTGTCTCAGAGTCGTCCAGTCACTCATTATACCGGTGAGAGCTCGGGGAGGCTGTATGAAGGAGGAATTAGCAAGGTGAAAGACGGAGGCTGGAGGGGAGGTATTAAGTAAAGGGTTTAAGGGGAGGGGGCAGCTAGCAGAGTACTGAAAGAGAGAGAGAGAGAGAGAGAGAGAGAGAGAGAGAGAGAGAGAGAGAGAGAGAGAGAGAGAGAGAGAGAGAGAGAGAGAGAGAGAGAGAGAGAGAGAGAGAGAGAGAGAACTGAGCTTTCTCTTCTACTTTCCCTTCTTCCTTTTCCTTCCTTCCTTTTGTTCTTTACTTCAACATCTTCTCTACCTTCTTTATCTCTTACTTCTTCTATATCTCATCTTCCTTCTACTTCTCATTTCTTACTTCGTTTTCAATCTTTTTTTTCCATTCCTTCATTCTTCCGCCTTCTCTGCCTCCTTATACACGTTTTCCTTTTGTTTTTATCACCTAACTTGTTCTTTTTTTTTCCTTGTACCCTTTGATTTATTCGTGTTCGTGGGCTACATAAAACTGGTTACAATTTTTTTCATTCTCCTGCTCCACCCATTCCTCCTCCTCCTCCTCCTCCTCCTCCTTTTTATTCACTTCTTCCCCCCTGAGCCTTCTTTTCTCAAATTACTCCTCTTCTTTTCTCTGCTTCTTCTCCTTCCTCTATTTTTCTCCACTTCCTCTTCCTTTTCTTAATTTTTTATTATCATCCTCCTCTTTATCCTTCCTCCTCCTCCTTCACCTCCTCCACCTTATCCTTCGCCTCCTCCTTCTCCTCCTCCTCCTCCTTCTACTCCTCCTCCTTCTACTCCTCCTCTGCTTCCTCCTCCTACTTCTTTTTTTTTCATGAACGCGCCGAATTACCGCAAAATGTACGCTTCAAGGCAGGGTAAGTAAGAAATAATAATATAAAGTAAATATTGCGAAGAAATAGAACGAGCATGGAACACTTTCTTTCATATTTTTACCTCTTTATCCCTCCATCTACAGCCCACTTGCCTCGTCTCGGATGCTGATGAATTGCCTTATATTACTCACCGAATCCCTTTCCCTTGTTGCTGTTCCTGATCTATTATTGATCGCTGGTCGCTCCCTATACCTATTTTTGGGCCTCGCTGTGCCGCTGAGCGAAGACGGAGTGACGAAGAAACGGAAGGAGATAAGGACTGTTTTATCATTCAATCGTTCACTGTTCGATGATTTTTCACTATTCGATGAAGAAGGAGAGCAATGACTTCAGGAAGCTATTAAGAAGCGGATACAAGGACAAAGAAAGGAAGGATCAGCATGCAAAGGAGGATGAATAGTATGTGAGAGGAAGAAGGAAGAGAAGTCCCTTGATCATAATGAGATACAAGGGAAGAACAGCGCCTTGAAATGAGAAACAAGAGAAGAACAGCGCCTTGAAATGAGATACAAGAGAAGAACAGTGCCTTGAAATGAGATACAAGGGAAGAACAGTGCCTTGAAATGAGATACAAGGGAAGGACAGTGCCTTGAAATGAGATACAAGGGAAGCACAGCGCCATGAAATGAGATACAAGGGAAAAACAGTGCCTTGAAATGAGATACAAGGGAAGAACAGCGCCTTTGATCAAATGTTACGCGACCGAGCGGCGGCGTTTGTGTTATTAGTTATTCCATGGTCGGCCTGGGCTGTTTTTGCCTTTCTTATTATTAATTCGTTTGTAAAGGGAACAGATTCGTTGATTTTGTTTACCTTTGCATTAGCTATAGGGATGGTTTCATCGTTTAGAGATAGTAGTAGTAGTAGCAATGGTAGTAGTTGTAGTAGTAGTAGTAGTAGTAGTAGTAGTAGTAGTAGTAGTAAAAGAAGTAGTAGTAGCAGTAATATTGGAACCCGAAGGAATAGATAGGGTAGTGGTAGTAGTCGTAAAAGTAGGAGAATTGGTAGATGTTGCTGATGTTGTTATAGCAATCAGCTCGACATAATCTTCCAAACACCTATCCCCTATTCTTCAACAACACTCAGGTGTCACCTTCTTCAACACTAAACATTCAAAGTCTATCCTTAACTTAAAATCTTTACTGGAAACTTCACATCTCCTCTCTCAGTAGATCAGCTTCCTCGAGGTGGGGCGTTCTGTATCGTCTCCGCCAGTTCTCTCCCGCACAGTTGCTATCCATATACAGAGGCCTTTTTCTCCCTCGTATGGAGTATGCATCTCACTTGTGGGATGGGTGGCTCCACTCACACAGCTTTGTTGGACAGAGTGGAGTCTAAGGCTCTTTGTCTCATCAGCTCCCCTTTTCTTACTGATAGTCCTCTACCTCTTAAATTCCGCCGCCATGTTGCCTCTCTTTCTATATTCTATCAATATTTTCACGCTGACTGCTCTTCTGAACTTGCTAACTGCATGCCTCCCCCCCTCCCGCGGCCTCGCCGCACACGACTTTCTACTCAAGCTCATCCCTTTATGGTCCAAATCCCTTACGCACGAGTTAACCAGCATTTTCACTCTTTCATCCCTCACGCTGGTAAACTATGGAACAATCTTCCTTTATCTGTGTTTCCTCCTGCCTACGACTTGAACTCTTTCAAGAGGAGGGTATCAGGACACCTCTCCTCCCGAAATTAACCTATCTTTCGGCCATTCCTCCTGACTCTTTTTGTAGGAGCAGTGAGTAGCGGGCTTTTTTTTAATTATTGTTTCCTTTGTTTTTGCCCTTGAACTGTTTCCTTTACTGTAAAAAAAAAATTGAAGTTTTTCTTTGCTTACGAGTTTGATCAGTCACACGTGCACATGGTTTGGTAGAGTGCTACGAAAGAAGCGACTGAAGCGCCAGCTTGTGGTGGTGTTCGCATTTGCTAGGTTAGTGGTTTGGAATTGATGAAGGAAGCTGTGCACGATGCGAGAATGTGGGCGGAAGAGGAGAAAGCGAAGAAACTAAGGGAAAAATTTAGGTAAGATAAAAGAGCAAGGAAAAGAATATAATAAGGGCGAGAAAATAACAGAGAGAGAGAGAGAGAGAGAGAGAGAGAGAGAGAGAGAGAGAGAGAGAGAGAGAGAGAGAGAGAGAGAGAGAGAGAGAGAGAGAGAAGAGGAGGAAGGAGAAGGCGGGGTAAGCCATAACGCACTGGCACTGTTACAACACAACATGGCCCTGTGTAAATCGTGGACCACTGACGCTTGCCTGCCTGAGTCAACAGCCACAGGAGGAGTCGCGCAATGCCGCCTCTGCTGTGTCCGTCCCTTTCTGGCGGTGTTGCGTACTCGGGCAGAAAGCCTGTTGGCTCATTGCTAGGCTGCCTGCTTTCAGTGATTTAATCAATCCGTTTGCCATAGGAGTGGCTTGCAGGGAAGGATTAAAGCACTTGTGCACCTCCTCTTGGATACCTTCAGTTCACTCCCGATGCAGCAAAGTGGCGATCATTGCGTTTCTTGAATGAGTTGATGCTCTGATGGTGGTTGTGGTGGTGGGGGTGGTGGTGGTAGTGATGTGGTGGTGGTGGTGGTTGAGGTAGTGGTGGTGGTGCTGGTGATATGGTGGTGGTTGTGGTGGTGGTCGTGTTTGTTGTGGTGGTTGTGATGGTGGTGGTGGTGGTGGTTGTGGTAGTGGTGGTGGTGGTGGTGATATGGTGGTGGTGGTGGTGGTTGTGGTGGTGGTGGTGGTGGTGGTGGTTGTGGTGGTTATGGTAGTGGTGGTGGTGGTGGAGATATGGTGGTGGTTGTGGTAGTGGTGGTGGTGGTGGTGGTGGTGGTGGATATATGGTGGTGGTTGTGGTGGTGGTTGTGGTCGTAGTGGTGGTTGTGGTGGTGGTGGTGATGGTGGTACTAGTTTTGGTGGTGGTATATAATCATCTAGAATACCCTTTCGCAGGGTATTCTCTGCCTTAAATATACCCCTGGGTAAGTGTATGGGAAGCATACGTTATACCCTTGGCAAGGGTATACTGTAAAAGGTATATCAGAGGTTTTTATACCCCAAAAGGGTTCACTATTTTAGCCACTTTATATACCCTTTTTCAAACCTTTTTTTACCTTTATTTTTTTACAGTGTGTGTGTGTGTGTGTGTGTGTGTGTGTGTGTGTGTGTGTGTGTGTGTGTGTGTGTATGCGCGCGCGCGATGGCAAAGGCTGACAGAGGGTAATGGGTTATCAAATTTTCAACAATCAACATGGAGTGCAATAATCCGCCAGAGCATTTGAGGTGTCTTCTACAAGGAAAATAAAAACAAAATGTACAAAAAATATGACAGAACTAGTAGAGAGAGAGAGAGAGAGAGAGAGAGAGAGAGAGAGAGAGAGAGAGAGAGAGAGACTATAACTGGAGGCTGTGATCCCTTTTACCTGGAGAAGCAGTAAGAAGAAATGAGTAGACTGTCGTACGAGGATGCAGAGACTGAGGTGAACACACACACACCCACACACCCACACCCACACACACTTTTCGACTGCTATTGGCTTGTTTTCTTTTAGTGTTACCTGCAGTTACCCCCTTCTCTCTCTCTCTCTCTCTCTCTCTCTCTCTCTCTCTCTCTCTCTCTCTCTCTCTCTCTCTCTCTCTCTCTCTCTCTCTCTCTCTCTCTCTCTCTCTCTCTCTCTCTCTTCCCTCCCCCAACACGCAGAAAATGCAACTAAGTTGTTTTTCGTTTTCAGACCCCTCATCAGGGTCCCCTAAGCTCACCAGCAAGGCACCAAATAACAGGAAAACTATGGTTGTGTGTTTGGGAGACACCAGGGAGGGAGATGGAAGCATGACGGGTGGGCGGAGCGATTGCCTGACCTTTGCAGCGACACCTGAAAGCGGGCAGGGATTTAGGGACTACCTGCGAATTGTCATATAAAGTACAGTCTAAAAGTTTATAAAAGTTCATGTAGTTGCGCATGTGTGTGTGTGTGTGTGTGTGTGTGTGTGTGTGTGTGTGTGTGTGTGTGTGTGTTGTTTTCCAGTATGGGAGTGCTCTGCCACCATCCTCTGACATTTTGGGTGAGTGAGAGGAAACCTGCCATTATTTTAGTTACGTCACATGGCAGCACCTCACAAGTATAATAATTTTCCAGGTACAGCGAGGCTCTTCACGTCGTTCTTAAAGGACAAATACATGATGAACTACCAAAACTATGTTAATGGATATGCAACGTTTGTTGTAAGCCTTTAAGGATTTTTGTTTTTGTTTTAGAGAGTAGGAAATGAGTAGGGGACAAAATAATCCTAATTCCTGGAGCCACTGATAAATGGGTGGCTGCCCCGAGGGCCAGGTAAATGGCTGCCTGATGGCCGGCCCTGCCTAGAGGACCTGGTCAATGGCTGCCTGATGGCCGGCCCTGCCTAGAGGACCTGGTCAATGGTTGCCTGATGGCCGGCCCTGCCCAAAGGACCTAGTAAATGGTTGTCTGATGGCCGGCCCTGCCCAGAGGACCTGGTAAATGGCTGCCTGATGGCCGGCCCTGCCTAGAGGACCTGGTCAATGACTGCCTGATGGCCGGCCCTGCCCAGAGGACCTGGTAAATGGCTACCTGATGGCCGGCCCTGCCTAGAGGACCTGGTCAATGACTGCCTGATGGCCGGCCCTGCCCAGAGGACCTGGTAAATGGCTACCTGATGGCCGGCCCTGCCTAGAGGACCTGGTCAATGACTGCCTGATGGCCGGCCCTGCCCAGAGGACCTGGTAAATGGCTACCTGATGGCCGGCCCTGCCTAGAGGACCTGGTCAATGACTGCCTGATGGCCGGCCCTGCCCAGAGGACCTGGTAAATGGCTACCTGATGGCCGGCCCTGTCCAGAGGACCTGGTAAATGGATGCCTGATGACCGGCCCTGCCTAGAGGACCTGGTAAATGGCTGCCTGATGGCCGGCCCTGCCTAGAGGACCAGGTCAAAGGCTGCCTAATAGCCGGCCCTGCCCAGAGGCCCTGATAAATGGCTGCCTAATAGCCGGCCCTGCCCAGAGGGCCTGGTAAATGGCTGCCTAATGGCCGGCCCTGCCCAGAGGCCCTGCTAAATAGCTGTCTAATGGCCGGCCCTGCCTAGAGGACCTGGTCAGTGGCTGCCTAATGGGCGCCTCTGCCCAGAGGCCCTGATAAACGGCTGCTTGATGGCCGGCCCTGCCCAGAGGGCCTGGTAAATGGCTGCCTGATGGCCGACAATGCCCATTGGCCCTAACAAATGGCTGGCTGATGGCTGACCCTGCCCAGAGGCCCTGATAAATGGCTGCCTGATGGCCGGCCCTGCCCAGAGGCCCTGATAATGGCTGTCTCGTTAATTAACGCGTGTCGGCCAACCTTCCCGTTAGGGATCGTGTGTAGGTCAACATTAATTAGCCGGCAAGAGGGCGGCGTGACTTTGATCGTGTGTGCCACAAGTTCATACAAAGCCGCTTGTTAACACAGGGGCCCGGAACACCTGCCTTGGGGGTGGTCCACCTGTATGGCCACGTTAAGGAGGCAAATTATGTGTCTGTAATATTCACATGTCGATCAAAACTGCCTCGTAATTAATTATCTTAAACAAATTTATAGATTATAAATAGATATAGGTGAAGCAGGGAATCATTTACGTTGTTCATTCAGTCAAAGAGAGCGATTATGATTTCTTTGCTGAGCAACTATTCTCTTTTTGTTTGTTTCCGTTTTAGAATTTGTAAAAACATGATATATTATTATTTTTTTTTATATCCCAGGCCACCGAAATTTCTAACAGGGGGTTCTATTACTGGTGCTAGATGAGCGGAAGCTAAGATCTTGCACCTTAGATTATGTAACGGAAAAAGATTTTTTCAATATATATTACGTTTTCTGGTACCTGCTTTGATTATACGATACAAGCACACCCTTCTCGTCTTCACATCGATCAGACCCATCAGCTCATCCACAGCAGCATTAACGAATGCTTACACTACAAAATTTTGATCAGGGCATTGAAAAATACTCACAATATAGTGACGTAGTAAGAACGATGGATCTGTAAATAAAACGGGATGCTTACAGATAAGAAGCCCCAATAGAAAGAGACAAGAATAGGAGCACGCTGCTTGGAAGAGGATCATCCAGCAACTCTCTATTTCAACTATATTATTCGATTCATACTGTTCCTATGTATAAAGGACTCGACACAACACCGACGAAAACAAAAACAAAAACTAATAAGAAAAAAAACTCCTCCCCAACTTCCTCATGCGGCGGCATCTCCCAACACAAGGAGAGGCTCGGGCGGCAGGTGCACGACGGCCCAGCCAGGTGTGTCTCCTCCTCCACGGCCAGTCCTCCCATTACACACCAGACCCGAGTGCTGGCGCGGTAGTTGCTGCCACTGAGGACTGTGTGTGTGTGTGTGTGCAATCGTGCGTGTGCGCGCCGGTATAGCGCTGCGTATGTCTGCACGAGGGAGGTAGAAATCCGTGAAAGTACGAATAGCAAGTCGTCCAAAGCTTGTAGCGTGTGTGAATTTTCTTATCTAAATCTACGGTGCTTGAATAGGAATGTAATACACACACACACACACACACACACACACACACACACACACACACACACACACACACACACACACACACCGTGGCGCGCAACTCGTAGAGCGCTGCACTGCCAGGCTTCACGGTCTGACAGGGCGGTGGTTCAAGCACGCTCAGCCGGATTATTCCGTTTCTTATCTAAATCTACGGTGCTTGAATAGGAATGTAATACACACACACACACACACACACACACACACACACACACACACACACACACACACACACACACACACACCCTGGCGCGCACCTCGGAGAGCGCTGCACTGCCAGGCTTCACGGTCTGACAGGCTTCACGGCGGTGGTTCAAGCACGCTCAGCCGATTATTCCTCTTATTATCTACGGTGGTTGTTAGCAGAATAGAACACACAACACACACACACACACACACACACACACACACACACACACACACACACACACACACACACACACACACACCGTGGCGCGCAACTCGTAGAGCGCTGCACTGCCAGGCTTCACGGTCTGACAGGGCGGTGGTTCAAGCACGCTCAGCCGGTTACTGACTTACTATCACCCCTTGAGCAAAGGGAATGGGTGAGTGGTGTGTGAAGTCCTGGCAGTACCCACAGATCGACGATAAAGAGCACATGCTCATGTCGGGAGGGTACCTACTGGCGATTACGAGTCCAAAACGTGATCAGGCCGTGGTGGTGAATTACACACACACACACACACACACACACACACACACACACACACACACACACACACACACACACACACTGAGACACACACACACACACACACACAGATATACACACACACACAGACAATAACCTAAGCTTGCACTTTCAATCACTTTGCAGTTGGTAACGGTGCTCTGCTGATAAATGGCCTGCAATTCCATGATCTCTTAGCCTTTATTGCGCACTGTATTGGCTGCATTCCATCCTTTTGGCCATATCCGTCCACTATATCGCATAAAGTAGTAATTTCGAGGAAAAAGAAGAGAAAAGAGAGGCCTCGGTCAGGTGGCGTTCATTGTGTGCCAGGGATGAGGGGCAATTACGCTGCCCCCTCATGATCCACTGAGGGGAATGGTAAATGAGCGATCTGCATGTTATTTCCCCCGCCCAGCCGCCCCCCGATCACCGTGAATTGACGCTGACCATAGCTGTGTTGCCCTTCAGCCCATCCGTTATTAGCAGCAGACTCTAAAAGGAAGGATTAAGCAATACAAACCAATTATAATGCTTTTTTTTTTTTTTGTTCTTCGGTAGAGTTAATATGATATGATTATTTTGTTCTCTCTCCTACGTGATTCACTCTACTTAATCTGTACACTTTACATGACTGTCATTGTAGACTGCTACACTACCACACCTACCATCATCTCCATCACAACCTACATCATAACTGTACTCATTTTAATCATCATCAAGCTTGTCAATATCGTCACTACTTGTTCTCAAAAAGCTGCCGGGTAGCCTCCATAATATAATCCTAAGCTGTGGGTGATACACGGATAAGTTAATTAATTATGTAAGCCACAAAGGGTCGAAGCTGGCGAGGGAAACAGAGCAGACGAGACGAGCAAAATGGAACAGGAAACAGAGAATGAAATCCCTATAGAACACTGCCTAGCGTGCACAAGGGAAATTTTATTGATGTTGTAAATGTGAAGAGGAAGGAAGAAGTGGGGCGGTGAGAAGAGAGCGGGTAAGTATGACAGGAGGAGAAGGAGAAATAAGAGCCAGAAGGGGAAAGAAATATCGAGAACAAGCAGGAGGAAAAGTGGCTTGGAACGCTGAGGAGGAGGAAAACGAGAGAGGATAGTCAGTGTTAAAGTGAAGAGTGAGAAAACGAAAAATAAAATAAAACACACTTGAAAGATAATTTAAGACAAGGAGACTGAGAGGAGAGTAAAGCAGGATTCAGACGAAAAGAGAAAGTATCGGAAAGGAGAGAGAGAGAGAGAGAGAGAGAGAGAGAGAGAGAGAGAGAGAGAGAGAGAGAGAGAGAGAGAGAGAGAGAGAGAGAGAGAGAGAGAGAGAGAGAGAGAGAGAGAGAGATTTACATAGATTTACATAGAAAATCAGACCACACAGACCCCATGGTCCAGACTTGGTGGTCTGTCCTTAAACCTAAGTGATTTTACATTAATCAGAAGACTCCAAAACGTTGCATTTCTACTTTAGTTGATATTAAGTTGAAGGAAGTGACGGTCGAGCTTATTTTTGAAGGAGTCAATCGTGTTACACTGGATCACTGACGGTGGAAGCTTATTCCATTCTCGCACTACAACGTTGGTGAAGAAAAATTTGGTGCAGTCTGAATTTACTTGTCTACATCTGAGTTTTACACCATTGTTCCTCGTGCGCAAAGTGTCATCGATCATAAACAATGTTGATCTGTCTACATTCGTGAAACCATTAAGTATTTTAAAACATTCGATCAGTTTTTCTCGGAGGCGACGTTTCTCAAGAGAGAACATGTTAAGGGTAGAAAGCCTTTCTTCGTAGGATTTGTTGCGCAAGGAAGGGATCATTTTCGTTGCCCGACGCTGAACACCTTCTAATTTAGCAATATCCTTTGCATGGTGGGGAGACCAAAACTGTACCGCATATTCCAAGTGGGGTCTGACTAAACTGTTGTAGAGCGGGAGTACTACATCTTTATTCTTGAATACAAAGTTTCTTTTAATGAAGCCCAACATTCTGTTCGCTTTATTTGCTGCATCGATGCATTGCTGTGAGAATTTGAGGTTTGACGCGATTTTGACCCCCAAGTCTTTGACGCATTGAACGCTTTTGAGTTTAACGCCGCGCATTTCGTATTCGAACTTCTTATTCCTCGTTCCAACTTGAAGGACCTGGCACTTGTCTACGTTAAAGGGCATCTCCCATCTATCCGACCAAGCTGAAATTTTGTGCAAATCCTCTTGGAGGCTTTGCCTGTCTTCGTCAGTGAGAACCGAGTTGCCAATCTTTGTGTCGTCTGCAAATTTACTAATGCGGTTATTGAGTCCAACATCCACGTCGTTGATGTAAATAATGAAGAGCACTGGGCCAAGGACTGAGCCCTGAGGGACGCCACTAGTGACAGGCGCCCACTCTGAGTTAAATCCGTCAATCACTACTCTTTGTTGTCTGTTGCTCAACCAATTCGCGATCCATTGGTTTACTTGACCGTCAATACCTATTTGCTTTAATTTGTAAAGTAATTTATGATGCGGGACTTTATCAAACGCTTTCTGGAAATCAAGATAGACTACGTCCAGTGATTTGGTTACGTCATAAACAGTGAAGAGGTCGTTATAAAAGGTTAATAGGTTTGATAGGCAGGATCTTTTGTTTCGGAAGCCATGTTGTGAGTCCCCAATCAATGAGTGGCTTTCAAGGTAGTTCACAATTTTGTCTCTAATTATGCCCTCAAGTAGCTTACCTACAACCGAAGTTAGACTAATGGGCCTGTAATTACCTGGTACTTTTTTGTCTCCTTTCTTGAAAATCGGTGTCACGTTAGCCTTTTTCCAATCTGAAGGGACGATGCCTTGTCGCAAGGACATATTGAATACGGTTGTGAGGAAGGAGAGTATTTCGCTCTTTGTTTCTTTCAGCAGAGTTGGATATACTTTGTCAGGTCCAGGACTTTTATTTGTTTTAAGTGAATGGAGAGCTTTAAGGATTTCATCGGTTGTTATTTCAAAATTAGGCAATGAATGCTCGAGATTTACAATAGTACTGGTGTTGGTGGTAGCGAGAGGAAGACTGTTAGTATTAAACACCGAGGAAAAGTAATTGTTTAAGAGGTTTGCAATGTGTTGGCTGTCAGTCACTAGTGCACCGTCGCTGTTTGTTAAAGGTCCAATACCACTTTTGATCGCCTTTCTGTTGTTTATGTAACAGAAGAAAGATTTCGGATTATTTTTACAGTTGGCTGCAATATTTTCTTCGTATCTACGCTTTGCCTGACCTACTAGTCTTTTTACTCGTCGCCTGGCATCATTATAAAGTCTAATGTTTTCGGGCGTGCTTTGTTCTTTCTTTAACCTGTAAAACAATTTTCTCTCATTGACTGATTGTTTAATTTCGCTATTAAACCACGGTGGGCTTTTATTAGTGTTAATTCGCTTCTCGCACAAGGGGACGAATGTGTTCTGCTGAGTGAGTAAGTGATTTTTAAGGCTTAGCCAGGCTTCCTCTACGTTGCCGTCATGTGATAGTTGTATTTCTGTTAGTTTTTGTCGGATTTCTACGAAGTTAGCTCTTTTGAAATTGGGCACCTTTACTTTATTTTCAGTCACTGATGATTGAGCTTTAATGTCGACGCGCACTAATTTATGATCGCAAGAACCGAGGTGTTCTCCTACCGTGACACTACTGATTAGGTTATCTTGGGTCGTTATAACAAGGTCGAGTATATTATTTTGTCGAGTTGGCTCAGAAACCATTTGGCTTAGATAATTTTCTTCTAGAAATTCGATCATTCTATGTGACTCGCCTTCTGTACCTGACAGTGTCGCCCAGTCGATATGGGGAGGTTAAAGTCTCCTAATATCAGTGAGTCGCTGTTATTAAGTGACTGCCTTAAGACGCTGTACATTTCAAGGTCGTCATCGAGTGATTGCCCGGGAGGTCTGTAGGTGACAGATATATTTAAGTTGACTTTGCAATGTTTACTCGCACGCACAAATGTTCAACGTTACTGTTTCCGGTGTTTTGTCAGTGGGTTGCAAATAGCTTTTGACATAAAGGGCGACGCCACCGCCTCTACGGTTTACACGATCTTTGTTGAAGAGTCTGTAGCCATCTATGTTGTATTCGGAACTTAAATCAATATTTGTGGTGTCGATAAATGTTTCGGTTATAGCAAATATGTCAAAATTTTCTGTTAAAGCAAGACATCTCAGTTCATCAAATTTGTTTCTTAGGCTACGCGCATTGAAACTAAGGATTTTTAAGTTATCTAGAGGCTTAGTAATAGAGGTGGTGGTACTTGCGGGATCACGGTTACGGGTTTGTTGCGATGCACGGCGTCTATTTACACGGGTGGGGTGGAGGGACGTGGCCGTGACTCGTTTTTGTTCGGATGACACGCACTGCTTCGTTGAGGAGCCTTCCGAGTCTGGCTGCCCCGATGGGAGAAAGGTGCAATCCGTCCCTGTGAAAGAGCTCATTTTGTCCATAGAAATTGTCCCATGTGTTGAGGAATTCCACGTCAAGCTCCCTGCAAAGAGTCTGTAAGCGGTTGTTTAGGCTGAAGGCCTTACTGAAAAAGTCGCTCTCCGCCCAAGTCCGTGGTAGAACTCCTGAAATCAAAATGTTAGGGGATTTAGTCTTATACTGCTGGATGAGCCTACGGTACTTCTCCAGGAGTTCCTCAGACCGGGTCGTGGTGATGTCGTTCGTACCTGTGTGAATAACAAACAGTGAATCATTAGTAGCCTGGGGGGAGATCTCCTCAAGAGCAGCAGTTATGTCGTCGATCCCAGCACCAGGATAGCAATAGTTCCGTCTTCGACGAGGAACTCTGCCGCAGAACTCAACGACCTGCTGGCGAATCATGGAGTCACCCACCAGGAAGGTGCTCTCCTGCTCGTCCTCCTCCTCCAGAATGGCAGACCTGTTGAAGCAATGAACAGGATAAATCGCTTGTCTGGCTGGTTTGGCTCCTCCATTCACGACGGTGAAGCCATCATGGGCGGTGCCACTAGCATCCTCCCGTTGCGTGGTGTTGTCCGCTGGTGTCGACGGTACCGCTGAGGGCAAGGGGGCGGTTGGAGAAGGGTTTGGCACCACAGCAACGTTAGCCTGGATGAATTCCTGCAAGGAGGCAACAGTGCGAGAAAGCTCTATTATTTTATTCTGACCTGCTTCCATCTTCTCTTCTTGCTCCTGCAGTCTGGTCTCGAGATGCTGCCTGGTGAGAAAGCTCTATTATTTTATTCTGGCCTTCTTCCATCTTCTCTTCCTGCTCCTGCAGTCTTGTCTCGAGATGCTGCCTGGACAGACACAGTCGACAGACAGCAGAACGCCCTGTAAAAAAGTGAGCTGAGAAGCTACCGTTACAAGTACTGCACTTCTTAGGCGCCATCTTAGCTGAAATGAAAGAGATAAAAACACAGAGTGAAGGGGATTAGGAAAGGGGGTGAGGTGTGTGAGAGGTAGTTTAGTAATGGAGGAAAAGTGAGAGAGAGGAGGAGTAGGAAGGGATGTGAGGTGAGTAAAGAGGGGGAAAGAGAGGTGTGTGAGATCAAGGAGGGTTAGGAAATAGGTGAGGTGGGAGAGAGGAGTAGGAAGGGATGTGAGGTGAGTAAAGAGGGGGAAAGGGAGGCGGTGAGTGAGGTGTGTGAGATCAGGGAGGGTTAGGAAATAGGTGAGGTGGGAGAGAGGAGGAGTAGGAAGAGATGTGAGGGAAAGGAGGTAAGTGGGAGAGAGGAGGAGTAGGAAGGGATGTGAGGTGAGTGAGGTGTGTGAGAACAAGAAAGGTTAAGAAAGAGGCGAGGTAAGGTGGGTGAAGGGATGGGTAAATAGGATGTGAGGTAAGGTGAGTGAGGGGGGGAGGGCTTAGAAATATGTGGAGGTGAGGGAGGAGTAGGAAGGGCTAATCCTCTAGGGGATGAGGAGGAGCAAAAGGGATGTGAGGTGAGCGAGGGTGGGGGGGCTTAGGTGAGGTGAGGGAAAGGGGTGTAGGAAGTGTTAATCCTCTAGGGGATTTAAAGAGGGTGTAGTGAGGAGGAGCAGATTGAATCCTCAGGGAATTCAAAGGGTGGGTTGTCGACACACCCAAATCACGCGTGATACACTCGGGAACACAAAGTCACACTCGGGACACACGAAACACTCAGAAACCGAAGCACAGGCACGACTAAACACCCTCAAGTCACTCGCAAAAACACCGGAAGTACAACAGCACACTCAAAACACTCTGAAACCCACGCAGAGCACTATAAACATCCAAATCACACGTAAAAGCACTGGAAACACAACACACTCGAAACGCAGAACACTCGAAAACAGCCAAATCACACGCAGAAACACCGGAAACAAAGCAGCACACTCAAAACGCTCTGAAACCCAAGCAGTACACTTAGAAGCAGCCAAATCACACGCAAAAACACCGGAAACACAACACACTTGAATCACTCTGAAACCCACGCAGAACACCCGGAAACAGCCAGATCACACGCAAAAACACCGGAAACACAACACACTTGAATCACTCTGAAACCCACACAGAACACCCGGAAACAGCCAGAACACACGCAAAAACACCGGAAACACAACACACTTGAATCACTCTGAAACCCACGCAGAACACCCGGAGACAGCCAGATCACACGCAAAAACACCGGAAACACAAATCACATAGGCAACCACAGGCAGAAACCACAAGCGAACACACACCAAACACGTGTCGGGAAATCACAGGCAACACACAGGGTCCCCAAGCGAGAACACACAAACGCCCAAGAGCACGACGAAAACACAGGGCAAGCGATGTTGTGGGGCGCAGCGGGGTGAGGTCACGACCTTCTCTCAGCAGAGGTCGGGTGAGAGAGAGAGAGAGAGAGAGAGAGAGAGAGAGAGAGAGAGAGAGAGAGAGAGAGAGAGAGAGAGAGAGAGAGAGAGAGAGAGAGAGAGAGAGAGAGAGAGAGAGAGAGAGAGAGAGAGAGAGAGAGATGGACAAAAAAATAGGCAGACACAAATAGAGGCTGACAGATAGACAGAGAAAGACAGACAAACAGACAGAGGACGATATACAGACAGATAGTAAGATAGACAGCAGACAGGGAGATAGGGGAGGCGGTGGTTGAGTGGTTAACCGCTTGCTGGACGACGTGGGTTCGAATCCCCACGCTACCACCTGGGATTTTTCAGTCACCGCCGAGTGGCCTAAGACTACCCACATGCTGTCCTGAAGGCCACCCATCAACCCGGACTCTAGAGGAAACCGTCCAAGTGAATCAAGAACGAGCTCCGGGGGGGCAGCATGAGCCAAGAAAAGATGGCGCCACTATAAACCACTTGCCTGCGCCATGACGGTCTGGGGCCGAGAACAAACCAGGCTCCTCAAGAAAGCCTACCGGCGCCATAGGCTGACACGTAAAAAAAAAAAAGGCGGCATACAGAGGAAGAGAGAGAAGAAAAATACACAGAAATAAGAAAAACAGCGAGGTGAGCAGAAGAGAAGGGAGCATATTTTCTCGTGTTGACAAAATAGAGGCATAGATTAAGCCCGTAAGGCAGGAAAGGGAGCGTGAAGGCAGGGATAAAGAAGTGATTAAAAAAGGAGATGGAATGGTTAGCGTGTGGAAGGGGAGCTGAGCGGGTGGCGAGAGCAGTCTGGCTTGCTCATAAAATGAGTAATACTGCTAAAGATACACGGGTGGTTTGAGAGGGTGAGCCCGGACAAGTAAACAGGTGCGTGGAAAGTTATATGAAACGAACAAGTTGAGTGTTAAAGAAAGCCTGCAGGAAATGGAGGCATATGAGGTGTGAAGAAAAGACAGGAAAATCTTAATATAGGAGACTGATTAACAGGAGAGAAATATATATAGTGTGTGTGTGTGTGTGTGTGTGAGAGAGAGAGAGAGAGAGAGAGAGAGAGAGAGAGATGCCTCTTTCTCGCACGCCTTATCATTCTTTCCCTGTCCGTCTCTTCCACATTCACGCTGCCTTCCTCATCTCCTCCCTTTCTGTTGTATGCGGTACGCTTCCTCTTTCCTCCCTACCCTTCACCTTCCTCCCTACTCAAGCCTTACCTTACGGAGGCTTATTCATATTTACTTTGTCTATCCTCCCCCGTCCTTCCTTCCTTGTATATCGTCTTGTCATTCCATTTATTCTTTTTGTCTGCATTTGTTTGTGTGTCTGTCTGTATGTCGGTATGTATGTCTAATGGTTTGTCGGTATGTATGTCTAATGGTTTGTCTGTCTGACTGTCTGTTTGTTTGTCTCGCGCATTCCTTGTCGTGTTGGATTTTAAACTTATATATGAATTTCTTGAATGCCCTGACATCACATTCTTAGTGATAACAAATTAAATGTTACCAGAACTCAAATTCTAACAAAATTTTATACCTGGCCACTTCTATCCTTGCTGTAATACTCAATCTTCCTTCTTCCCTCCCGTCCGTCATGACGTCACGGCAAGGGTTCGTTCTATCTACTGCTAAAGGTATGTCAATATGTAGCGAAGGTGAGGGGTGGCTCCGGGCACCTCTTCCCTTCTTCCTGTCAATCATTCGGCGCGTCAGTCACTCAGTCTGATGGTAATAGAAAACATATTATGCTCAGCACACCAGCACACGCAACCCTCGCACACACACACCAACACACCTGCACACTTACACACACACACACACACACACACACACACACACACACACACACACACACACACACACACACACACACACACACACACACACCTTGATACAGTTTAATCTCAATCGAGTTCCGGAGAGTGACCTTAGCGTTCCCAAGTCTTTAGGGTAAGTAAGAAGGGGCCTAAGATTTCAATACCAAGTGGGAGCATTAAATGTAGTAATAATAATAGCTGCTGCAGGGTAAAGCAAGGGGTAGGTCTAGATCTGTACTATACAAACAGTAGAAGTATTAGGAATAAGATAGATTTATTGGGGGGAAAGGCGTGCGTAGAGAAATTTGATATGATAGCGATCACAGAGTCATGGATAAACACTGCAGACAGACACTTTCTCCCAAAATTAGAGATTGAAGGGTATAAGTTATTCCACCAAGATCGAATAGGCAGGAAGGGGGGTGGGGTCGCACTCTTCGTCAGGGACAATCTTAAGTGTGTCATTAACAAGTCAGTCAAGGTAGATAGCAATACATAATCCCTCTGGGTAGAAACAATAGGTAAGAAGGAGAAGCTTGTCATAGGAGTACTTTACAGACCGCCTAACCTTACCAGGGTCAGTAGCCAACCCCTTTTACAGGAAATTAGTAGGGCGTCAATATATAGAAATGTGTGTAATTGGGGATTTCAATTATAGGAACATAGATTGGAATACTTTATCCGGAGACCAAGAGACACAGGATTTGTTAGATGTGATACAGGAGTTAATTAGAACACCAACGAGGGAAGAAAATATTTTGGATTTGTTGTTAACTAATAGAGAGGACATAATAAGCAATATTGAGGTTGGGGATTCATTAGGTAACAGTGATCATAAGGAAATTAGATTTAATATTAAATGGGAGGATAGAGTCAGCAGTAACAACACATTGATACCTGACCTCAGGAAGGCGGAGTACTAGGGGTTAAGGGGTTAAGTTAAGCTGCAAAGACTTAGGGGAGTAAGATCAGAAATAGGTCAGGAGCCAGAGCAGGGAGGGGCGTTAATCTCTGGTGAGGTCACTAGTCAGGTCAGTAGCTTGGAGGGTGAGTACAATAGTCTGGTCAGGGAGATTAAACTAGGGCAGAAACAGTTTATACCTCACAGGGAAGTCAGGTCAACAGACAGGCTAAAAAATGAAATAGGAAGGAAAAGAGGACTAAATGTTAGAATCAAAAGGGGGGAAACTCACCTAAGGGATAGTTACAACGATTTAGCTAGAGCATTAAAGAAAAACACGCGTAAGGCAATACGTAATTATGAGATTAGAATTGCCAGGGAAGCAAAGACCAATCCAAAGGGCTTCGTTCAGCTTTATAAGAACAAGGTTAGGGATAAGATAGGGCCGCTTAAGTCAGGAGAATCACTGATTGATAGAAATGAGGAAATGAGCGAGGCATTAAATAGATATTTCTTAACTGTATTTACCAAAGAAATATTAGATAATATACCTCAGGGAGGACAGATCTACAGGGGATAAGAGGTAGAAGGATTAACCGACATCAAGATAAGTAGGGAGCTCGTGATTAGACAGATAGATAGACTTAAAGTCACTAAGGCGCCAGGGCCAGATGAACTTTTCCCCAGGGTAATAAAGGAATGTGAAACTGAAATCAGTGGGCAGTTAACAGAAGTATTTAGGAAGTCACTAGACACAGGGGTGGTGCCTGTTTCATGGAGGCAGGCACACGTTATTCCAATATTTAAGAAGGGTGACAAATCTTCTAATGAAAATTATAGGCCGATTAGTATGACGTCGTTATAGGTAAAATGATTGAGTCAATAATAGCTGATAGTAATAGATACCAAATTGACAGACATAATTTAATTCACGACTCACAGCATGAGTCAACTAAAGGAAAGTCGTGCCTCACTAATCTTTTATCCTTTTACAATAGAATATACGAGGCAGCTGACAATGATGAGAGCTATGATGTAGTTTATCTTGATTTTGGTAAGGCCTTCGATAAGGTACCTCACCAGAGACTGTTAAATAAAGTCAGGGCTCATAGAATAAGAGGGAAGGTATTTGATTGGATTAAGGTGTGGATTAGCGACAGGAAACATAGGGTTGCCATTAACGGTAAAAAAAAAATCGAATGGGGTAATGTTACCAGCGGGGTTCCTCAAGGTTCAGTTTTAGGCCCGCTTTTATTCATTATCTACATCAATGACATAGACAATGGAATAACTAGTGACATAGGTAAATTTGCAGATGACACCAAAATAGGACGCACTATTAGGACAAGGGAGGATGTTAGAGCACTGCAGGAGGATTTCAACAAACTGTCAGCTTGGTCAGAGAAATGGCAGATGAATTTTAACATCACCAAGTGTAGCGTACTTAATGTAGGAACACGCAACCCACCGGGTATAGGGACTCCACAGCGATAGGCAGATCAGAGTGTGAAAGGGATTTGGGATTGTTAGTGAACTCTGACCTAAAACTGAGGAAGCAATGTATTAGTGCGAGGAATAGGGCTAACAGGGTATTAGGCTTTATTAACAGGACGGTAACCAACATACTCTATTTAGCGCTAGTTAGGCCACACTTAGATTATGCTGTCCAGTTTTGGTGCCCACACTACAGAATGGACATCAACTTGCTAGAATCAATTCAGAGGAGGATGACCAAGATGATTCAGGGGCTGAGGAACTTCCCATCTCAAAATAGGCTAAAACATCTAAACTTACATTCACTAGAAAGACGAAGAGTGCGGGGAGATCTGATGGAAGTATTCAAATGGGTCAAGGGTTACAACAAAGGCGATATAAGTAAAGTACTGAAAATTATCCAGCAGGATAGAACACGCAGTAATGGATTTAAATTTGAAAAGTATAGATCTAGGAGAGATATAGGCAAGCATTGGTTTAGTAATAGGGTGGTGGGGGAATGAAATAGACTCAGCAATCACATAGTGCAGGGACGATAGCTTGTTTTAAGAGTAGACTGGAGAGCTACATGGACGAGAACGACAGGTGGCAGTGAGGTGTGGGTGCAGTAGTGGGGGGGAATCTGGAGCTGCCCTGTGTAGGCCACTCGGTCTCTTGCAGTTTCCCTATGTTCTTATGTTCTTATTCCACAGAAGCAAAAGGGAAGGAAGAGGTTAGGGGAGGGAAAATGAGGCGTAAAAGGTTGAAGTGTATTACCTTTGCTTACTAGGAGGAAGGAAGTAAGGAAGGAATGGAGAGAGGAGAGATTGGAAAGAGGAGGAGATTGGAGGGAGGATAGGGGGAGTAAGGTTGAGAAATAGAGGGGAGGAACATATTCAGCTCTTTTCTGTGTTTGCATTCCTGTGAGGGAGAGTGGAGGAGCGAGTAAGGGAAGGGAAGGGAAGGGAGGCGTATGAACAAACTCGATATAAAGTGCGGCGGGAGCATGGAAGTATTGTATAAGGGGAGGAGAGGGGCATTCCTTTCCCTCTTTCTTTCAATTTCTATTCTTCTTTACCTGCAACTCGAATATCTTTACATGGAGGAGCTGCAAGGAAGGAGGATGGAGAGGGTGGGTTCATGGGAGTTTTGAAACTGTTTTGTTGATGGTAATGGTGAGTGTGACGCCCTAAAAGGTTTTAGTGATGAGAGAAAAGTGGTGATGGTGTTTCGTGTGGCTGTGTTGGAGGTGGTGCTAATGGTGTTGGATGTGGTGTGTATAGTGATGTCATAGTTGGGCATGCTGTATATGACCCACTGTTATGTTGTTGGTGATGGTAGGGGTGTATATAGGTGGGTGCATTATTTTCCCCTCATTGCGAATACAACCAAAATAATCAGTGACATCAACCACAGAGCATCACTTTTTTCGATCACTCATTCCTACGACCACCAGCAACCACCACCCGCACCATTATCATCACCTCCAGTCCCTTCACCTTTTATGCAGAAATAACAAAAAAATCTTCTTTCTCTAAATTTCCTTTCCATCTCCTATGCGTGGTCGATGTTTCTGACAGCATCTTCCTCCGGTCCGATCAAATCAAATCCTTCCTTATGCAGCCCATTCACCTTCTCTTCGGTCGTCCTCTCTTTTGCCTGCCCTTTAGCTCCATCTCTATCTCTCTATCTTCTTTTCTCATCACTTGATCATACCCCTGCAGGTTTTTTTTTCTATACCTCCTTTGATAAGTCAATAGGAATATCACAACCATCCCTATATATTTCTTTATCAACACTACTATTACCATGCCTATCACTGACTCACAGAACAACCCTCACGATCACCAACACTACCACTACACACAAGAACCGCCACCATACCACTGCCATTCCTCATCAACCATGCACACACACTCATCCTACGCTCCTACATTCGCCATAAGTATTGTACCTCTATCGCTTCTCACTTCTCTTACACGTCTGAGCGAAAATACGGCAAAACCCCCATGGGGGAGGGGGGGGGGGATGTATCGCCTTCGGGATGCGTGTGCGATATTCACTAAATACCTCCCGGAAGCAGGGCGAAAAGACGGGAAGAGAAACATGGAAACATGGAAATGCAGGCAACAGAAAACCTACTGGCTCATTACGAGGTCGCCCGCTTGGGTGATTTAATCTGCTCGACAGCCACTTGGGGCTTGAGGAGCAGATGAAAGCACCTCGATATTGAGGAGCAGATGAAAGCACCTCGTTATTCAGTTTACTTCCGACGCAGCGAAATGACGGTCGCTTCTATATTTGAAGGAGTTGATGGTATTTGCATTTACTGCTGAGGGAAGATTGTTCCAGTGGCGGATGACTCGGTTTGAAAAAAAAAAACCTCCTTCCAATGTCTGTGTTACATCGACTCGACTGAATGGGTAAACCGTTATTTCTAGTTCCTGAGTTGGTTTGCAGCTCAAAGAATTTGGAGTAATCGACGTTATTGAACTTTTTCAGGTACTTGAAGACTTGAATCATATCCCCTCGTAGGCGTCTTTTCTCCAATGTAAAGAGATTGAGTCTCTTGAGTCGTTCCTCGCACGGTTGAGCCCTTAAGGTTGGAATCATCTTCGTGGCGCGTCGTTGAATCCTTTCCAGTAAATCAATGTCCTTTCTGTAATTTGTTATATGCTTTTTTACAGTAATTCACGTGTTTCAGGTCACTGCTGAGAGTGACTCCAAGATCCTTTTCCTCCTGCGTCGCCTGCAGAGGTTTCCCATTCATGATGTATGTGTGGTTACTATTTTGAGACCCAATGTGCATGACTTTGCATTTGTCAACATTAAATGACATTTGCCATTTTTCCGACCATTCGATAATGTGATTGAGGTCTTTCTGAATGATTTCGCAGTCAGTCTTTGTGAGGGCCTTTCCACCCACCTTGGTGTCATCAGCAAATCTTGATATTGTGGATTTCAGTTCTGATTCGAGGTCATTGATATATATGATAAAGAGGATGGTTCCCAGCACTGACCCTTGAGGCACTCCTCAAGTGACTGGAAGACAATCGGAAGGCTGTCCGTTGAGTAGTACTCGTTGTTTTCTGCCGGTGAGCCAATCTCTTATCCACGCGATCAGATTGGCTCCAATGCCCGCCGAGTGCAGTTTCTTAAGGAGTCGCTTGTACGGTACCTTGTCGAAGGCCTTCTGAAAGTCCAGGTATATAACATCACTGGGGATGTGGGTATCCCAGCTCTTATATACCTTGGAAGAAGTCTAATAAAATCGTTAGGCAGGAGCGCTTGTTTCTGAAGACATGCTGGGTGTCGGAGATTACATTATTGTCTTCCAGAAACTTAACAAGTTTGTCTCTAATAATCTTTTCGAGTATTTTTCCTGCCACTGATGTCAAACTTATGGGCCTGTAGTTTACTGCAACGCTTTTGTCTCCTTTTTTGAAAATCGGTGTTACGTTCGCCATCTTCCAGTCTTCCGGGACCTTGTTCAGTTGAACTGACCGGTTGAATATGTTAGTGAGTGGTTGAAGTATTTGTTGTTTAAGCTCTTTTGATAACCGCGGAGACAAACTGTCGGGTCCCGTTGACTTGTTCGTGTCGAGTTTGTCCAAGTACTTATTCACTTCTTGGTCGCATATTGAAGCAATTACCAGGGGCGTGATCCCCCTCGGCGGGTCAGGGCCCTAGGGAATGGTTTCGATGTCCTCGACTGTGAATACGGATGCTAGGTTACTGTTGAGGATTCTGGTCATCTGTTTACTGTCCTGAGTTACAGATCCAGTCTCGGCTGTCAGGGGATCAATATTGGATTCTACTTTCTTTTTCGATCTTACTTACGTGAAGAGTTTCATGGCGTTAGATTTGATTTAGCGTTCTATTTGCTTTTCATAGTTGCGTTTGCTACTCCGAATAATGCTGCGACAAGCTCTGAGGTTGTTGTGGTCAAGGCAAGTATAGAAAGGTATCGTCACTCACATAGAACGTGAAGAACCAAATTTAGAAATTAGTTTTTTTACTAGGACCTCTCGGATGTTTTTTTATGTTATAAACTACTACAATAAAATAAAATAAGATGTGAATTTTTTGTTATATACCCTATGAAGCAACTGTCGGTGAATAAAAAATATAGAAAGAAATGTTCACGGCATCTCATTCTGGACGATGATTGGATGGCGTCTCGATAATCTCCGCCCCTTCCTCGAGTTTTAATTGTTTCGTTCCATCTCGTTGTCTGTTAACCGACATTTAACTCACCCTTGCATTTTTTTCATCATCTTCCTAATTTCTGCAATAATTTCGCACTTTTCATTTCGAGCCGTGACGCTGCCTCGGCATTTGTTTATTCAGCCGCTCACGTGAGGTGAGCGGCGAGTCTCAGTAAACAAATGCCGAAGCGAATGAGCTCGTTCACGGCTCGGCTTATGTTCGGAGGCGATTTTGACCCAATGTATATTTTTACCTCGGGACGTACCACACACCATCAGAAGCAGAAAAACATGCAGATTTAGGATCTGTGCTTATAAAAATGATGCGACGAAAACCAGCTGAGTACAAAGGAGTTGAAGGGAAATAAGTGCAAGAAAATGTTTACTCCATAGTTCACTTAACTCTGATTTTCGTATGTGTAATATTACATTATTGTTACAATTTTATGCTAGTGTGATGCAGAATTTTTTCAGGAAGATGATGGTGGTCTCAGGTTTTCGTAAAAATTAATGTTAGGGTCAGGAAACAGGGTGGGAGTGAGGTGTGTGAATCCGTCGGTTTGGGCAGACAACGAGGATGGGGCGTGGCCAAGGGTGAAGGCTATAGGAGTTGCCAACGAGTGATTTCCTCCCGCCTGTATGACGATACCTTCTCTATACTTGCCTTGGCTGTGGTACTGTGTACGGGCTTCGGCCGTGGCATTCTCTTTCATCAGATTAGAATTCCTTTTTTTTAGGTTTACTGCACTTTTTATTTCTCTGGTCATCCACGGTGAATATACGGCCCCATTTACTCGCCTGGATTTCGTAGGCACTGTAGCCTTCTCTACCTGCAACAGCTTATCTTTGAAGACGTTCCACTCGTTGTCGATTGTATTGTCGGTGAGGTCAAGTTGGTCTCAGGTCGTAGGGGGAAGCAGCGCACGGGCTAAGTTGAAATTTCCTTTTTTTGTAATCTGGTATCACTGACGGATTATCTACGAGTTTATGACATATGTTGACATTAAAACGGATTAAGTGGTGATCGCAACCATTAAGTTTCTCACCAACTGTCAGAGCTGGGCACTTCCGTACCTCTGTCCGCACCTCCGCTCCTCCGGACCTGCGGACCTTTAAACGAGGTGCGGAGGTCCGAAGTGCGGAAAGTTTTTCAAAAGTGCGGAAGTAACAGGTGCGGAACGGCAGTATTTTAAGTCCGTACCTCCGCACCTGAGGTTTTCAAGGATAAAAAAAATGAAAACGACAAACAGTCCGCGCTCTGCATGTGCATGTGTACTGAGGTATGATAATTATGATGAGTGTAAAAGTAGTTACTTTACTTCAGGTGGTGGAGATTCTATGCGTTAAAATGACAATAATGATAACAAAAATAATGGTAATAATAATAATAATAATAATGATAATAATAATGCTGCTGCAGTATTGCCTTGTATTTCTTTTTTTTAAGGTACGGACTAGATTTTTCAGGCGCGTTTTAATAGTTTTGGGTACGGTACCGGAGGTGCGGAGGTGCGGTACCGGAACGAGTGAAAAAATTTTAGGCGCGGAAGTACAGGTACGGACTATATGTGTTTCGAGGTGCGGAGGAGCGGTACCGGACTACCCGATATCCAGTAACGCGCCCAGCTCTGCCAACTGTACAGTCGCGAATGAGGTTGGTGTCCCTTACTAATACCAGATCCAGCAGATTGTTTTCTCTTGTTGGCTGAGTTACGACTTGAGTGAGGAACGAATCCTCCAAGGGCTTGGGTACGTGTGAGAGAGAGAGAGAGAGAGAGAGAGAGAGAGAGAGAGAGAGAGAGAGAGAGAGAGAGAGAGAGAGAGAGAGAGAGAGAGAGAGAGAGAGAGAGAGAGAGAGATTAATTATAGTTTCTCTGTTTTCTTGTACTCCATTAAAAGTTCATCATTTTGGACGTGGAAAACGGTCAGACTTGGAACTTATGAAAATAGGTCACCGTATATGTTACCAAGGTTTTACATGTATTTTGTACTGAGGGAAGGGGAGAACTTGCGATGCAGTACGCGTCCGTCATTCTTAAACAGGAATACAGAACGATTTTACGATGGATGCCAGGCTGTGAGTGTACACTTGTTTGCAGTCTCCTGAATTAAGCGTGTCATGTAACTCGATCCATCCATCCCTTCCCCATTCCCTTTGTCCCTCTTCCCTCTCCTCCTACCTTACCTTTCTTCCCTCACGTGCCACCGTCAATTAAGCCGCCACCAGCTCCCGGACAGGTGGTATCGGGGAGGGTTGGACGGCTAGCGGGTCGATGCAAGTTCACAGGGAACATTTTAGTGCCTGTGAATATTGACTACCACCAAGTGATCTGCATAATGGCTTTCAGAGGGCTGACAGGAATACACAAAACCATCCACCACCACAATGCACCCACCAACCACCCGTTTCACCCTGCCCACCTACCTCTACCTCCCAACCATCTGCCACCTGGTCCTCCCCCGCCCACACCAACAGCCGCCCCCACCCTACTTACCCACCCTACCCATCCCCTTCCCACCATATCCCTGCCCCTGCTATCCTGCCCTGTTATTCTGCCCTGTTATCCTGCCCTGTTATCCTGCGCGGCCCCTTGTTATCCTGCCCTGCCCCAGCTATCTGCCCCCCCCCCCCCCTGTTGTCCTGCCCGTTATCCTTTCCTGTTATCCTGCTCTGCCCCCTGTTATCCTGCCCTGTTATCCTGTCCTGCCATCTATTATCCTGCCTTGCCCCTGTTATCCTGCCTTGCCCCTGTTATCCTGCCCTGTTATCCTGCCCCGGTGTATCAAATGGTCCACATGCAAGGAGGGGAAAGGATGAGGGTATAAATCGCAGCTCAACTCTCGACCACCAACACCACAGCTTTTACCTCCATCACCACCATTATCCACTCCGCCACCAGTAGTGCAACCAGCATCACTTCCATTTCCACATCCATGAACACGTATACTACCACTGCAAACACCCGCATGAACAGTAACACCACCGCCTCCATCTCTGCCATTATTATTATTAGAGTCACCTCCATTGCCATTATACATTGCCAGATATTACCTACTAACACCACCACCACAGTCTCAACCATTATTTATTTTCCTACCATGTATTTCTTCCTGTTTTGCTTCCTTCTTTTCACCGGTATATCTTTTTTTCTTATTTTTGCTTTTTTAGTTTTCTTCTCTCTCCCCGCGGATATTCTTTTCCTCTCTTGTTATGCTTGTTGTTCATCTGTTGTTTGTTTATTTACTTGTTTGTTTCTTGCATCTTGGTGTGTGTGGGGGTAGGTAGGTTAACAAAACAGTCTTTCCGTATATAAAACAATATGTGCGCATCATACTCCTTAGCGAAGTTGATGCTGCATATATTGATTGTGTTGCTCAAAAGGGTGTTGGTTTTCCGAGACAACAAATGAAAGAAATCAAGCACGCACACAAAAAAAGAGCCGACAAAGGAAAGGAGACGGAAAGTGAGAGGAAATGAGGACAACATAGGGAAGTAAGGATTTAAAAGAATGAGGATTGTGGAGGGAGAGAAGAAAGAAAGAAGGGAGGGCAGGGAAAAGGAAGAGAAGGGCAAGGAAGAAGATAAGAGGAGAAGGAGTAAAGAGGTCATAGTTAACAAAATGGATGGGAAGTGGGACAACAGAAGAGGGAGCTAAGGAGAAGAGGAGGTGGGGATGCAGAAAGCGAGGAAAGACGTTCATGGTGAAGAGTGGCTCTCTTAATCACAACAATAGGGGAGGAAGGAAGCGCTTAAAATACCTCCTTAACCTTGGACTAACGACCACCCCACCGCTCTCCCGCAGGAACAGCCACCACGTCTGTGTATATTCGAGGAAAAAAAAAACACTAATGATAGTTCTCGTGTGACAAAGCTGAGCCATTAGAGACAGGAAAAAATCTCATCGGAAGTTGAGAGAAAGGCAGAGGGAAGGTGTAGACTAGGATGTGTTGCATGTGGAAGGCCGATATGGAAGAGACGGGACTGATAAAGGGTTGAGGCGAGGAGTTGAATTAGCGCTGAGCCTGGGAGGGATGGAATGGCGAGGGAGGAAGAAAAGAGGTGGACGATAAGGATACAGAGAAAGGAGATAACCTATTGGAAACTGTGCGAACAAGGGAGAAGAGGATGATAAGGAGTGATGATGATAAGATATGACTAGAAAGAGGATTAGGGTAGAGGAGGTACGGCAGAGGGGACAAATAAAGGGGAAGAGGAGGGGAAAGGAAGGAAAGGGTGAACAGAGGAGAAGGAGGAGAAGGAGGAGGACGGGGGAAAGCTAAGGCTCAAGGAGGGTATTGAGCGTTGTTGGGCTACAGGATCCGCTATATAACGAGTAGAGTAAAGTAACTACATTCCTGGAGGTGCACGGGGAGGTGAGAAGGAAGGGAAGGTGAGGAAAGGGCAAGAAGATCAGATGCTGGGTTCAGAAGAGATGAAAGGAAAAGGGTTAGGGGTTAAGAGGAGGAAAAAGAAAAGGAAATATTATAAACGAGGAGGGAAGAAACTAAACTTTGGAGGGGAGACAGAATAGAACCTTAGAAATAGAATAACAAAGGAAGGCAAAGAGAGGATAGAAAGAGAAGAAATATCAGTAGTTGTGTCCGTTATAGACGACAAAAAATGAAAAGGAAACAAAATTTGGAAAAGTGTTTGGAGAAGAGTTATTGTATGGGAGAATGGTGGGACAATTAGTAGAAGGTTTCCGTAGGTTAGGGGGAGAAATACAAAGCTTTTCCCGTTTTCTGGGACGAGACAGCAGACAGACTCATTCCCTCCTTTCCCGTATTCCATTTCTTTCTCATCCCTCCCTCCCTCCATCTTCCTGCCTATGGGAAGTAAATAAGACGAAGAGCGGTACAGCAGGGTGCGGCAGACAAGACGCAGACGACACAGCGTTCCTTGATAAACCAAATGACAGCGGAAGAGGAGGAGTGCACCAGGATCTAGCCTAGCAGGACTTTGTGACTGGTTATTACAGTGTTCTCTTGAATTAGAAAAATAAATCAAGGCTTCTATGTTTCTGAGGCGAATAGAGTGAAACAGAGTGTAAGAAATCCAGCACTGCCAGGCTTTGGGATATACCACAAGCATGGAATGAGGCAGCTCCGGGGTAGTGTCATTCAGGCGCGTGCAGCAGGAAGCAACAAAGGGCGGATGATTAAAGGAAAAGATCAGCACAGAACAGGCGGGAGTGACGGACTACGCGCGTTGGAGGAGAGGAAAGAGAAATAGTAAAGTAAGAGGGAAAGAAAAGAAAAGAGAAAAGAATAACAAACTGGTGCAAGAAAGAACGGGTTGTGGTTGTGGCTGTGGTTGTGAGTTCACTCACTGCAAAGCCAACCGAGGCACACTGGTTGGATTACAGAGCTCTTCACACACACACACACACACACACACACACACACACACACACACACACACACACACACACACACACACACATACACACACGCCGCTCCGGTAGCTCAGTTGGTTAGAGCGCTACGCTGCCAGGCTTCGCAGCCTGACAGGCGGCGGTTCGAACCCCGCTTAGGCCGGATTCTTTCCGTTGACTGGGAGTTGTTACGTTCCCCCCTTGAGCAAGGGGGATGGGATGTGTGGTGTGTGAGGTCCTGTCAGTAACCATAGATCGACTATAATGAGAATGAGCTTGTTAATGTCGGGAGGGTACGTGCTGGAGATTGCGAGTCCAACTCGTGATCAGGCCGTGGTGAATTACACACACACACACACACACACACACACACACACACACACACACACACACAGACACACACAAGCACACACAAGCACACAACACACACACACACACACACACACACACACACACACACACACACACACACACAAACGAAGCTGTTATGTTATCGAAAATGGATATTTTGCTGTGGATGAGAACCCTCCACGCTTTGACGCAGCTGCTCCTCGTTTTCAACTCAGAGAAAGGGAGGATTTAGAACCAAAAAAAGAAAAGAAGATTTATGATAAAAATAAACAGAGGAATCCAGCAGCGTTATAAACGGTGGAAGAAAACTAATCTACGTTTTTTTCTTTTTTAAGGCAACGAAACTTTATTCCAGCAAAAAATAATAAACTGTTGTTTTTGTTGGTTGAGCATGGCGGCAGTACAGACGTCACCTCTTCTTTACATGCAAGAGTATCCTCCTTATATTTAATTGTGTTTGGCTATCATCAGTCAACCTGATCAGACAACCTGATATTTTGTTGCCCTAAACTTTTTTTCTTTTCCCTGAATGAATATGAAGAAGTAAAGGTAACTTTACCTTAAGCTACAATTTTCACCTCCCAAAACCTGAATGCAAAGTAATCAATAGAACTAAAATCATTACAAAACGTTGTTACTACTCAAAGGAGATATTTAAGCAGACTGTGGCGCCCGACTTGAAAGGGGGAGCATCAAGTGTAAGAACGGCGCGAGGGATGGCGCTGGGTCGGGTGTGGGAGGCTGAGGCGCAGCAGGTATTGATGCAGCTGCTCCCTGAGATTCCCTGTGTTGGGCGGCGGCGAGATATTGGGGCGACTCCGTGACCGGCATGTGCTGATGGTGGAGTCTCGCAGGGGTGATGCAGGCTCTCTGGTGCCACATCTGGGTCGGGCCATCAATTTGGACACAGCCGCCGTGGAGACATAGACGCGGGGCGCCGAGAGAACACACGTCTCTCAGTTCAAGGCGCTCGGTAGGTCATCCCGGTGGCGAGAAATGAGTGCGGGCTGCATGAGGCCTGGGGGTCGTTGTGGCCATTGGTGAGTTGTCTTTATGTAATCTTTGGTTTTATTGTCGTCTTACTTACATGTTGTATTTTAGTCCAAAAATATTCGTAAGAAATATTGATTTGCGTTAACTTTAAACACCACACACGTTTTATCAATGTAATTCAAGAGATACCAATAATAGAAATTCACCATTATAATAAGTGTCCTGTGTTTCATATTTTTTTCAAGTTTCATTATCTTTTGTGCTGAACCAGTTTCGTGATACTGTTTTGTCCGTGTGGTCATTAAAGTAACTAACTGTAAACCCTAGGCAGACGTGCTCGGGGAAGTGACAAGAAATGGCTGGGTAGTTAGTGACCCAATTATAACTTATTGGCCGAGCTAAACTTTTAATACCGACAAACAGTGGTCATACAAGTTGCTCGTTGTCGCGTATCTCGACAAGCGTAAAATCTCGTGCAACTCTGGAGATATCACTTCTATATATATATTTTTTCTGACTTGCAGGTTCCTAACGAAAGGACTGAAGCAAATTACGTGGATTAATCTTATTAATATAAACAAGATCACCGTGACACAAGCACAGGTAAGGCAAGATTATGTAATGTATGTTTTTATATAACGTGTTTTTTTTTTTTTTGTCTTTTCTAAGTGATGAATTTACTCTTTGTGGTTTTGAGTTAGGCCACTTTCTTCCACCAGTCACAGTCTCGCTTGTTTTACCTCTAATGTAGTCTTGGGTTGCGTTATTATGTATGATGTTTTGGAAGGGAGGCAGGTAAATATGTGATTAAAGGTGTAATTGTAGTATTATGAAGTAAGTGTGGACACTTACAAAGGGTTTTTGAGGAAGGGAGCAGTTGGTATTGTTTAAGACTTGACTGCACTATACCCTTTGAGGCCACTCTATATCTGCTAATATTGACATGATCATTTTATTAATATACTTACAAGCGTAAGCATTTTCCTATAGAAATAACAAAATTTGTCGGTTTTTGGTAACTAACAAACACGTCCGTTTAAATCGTCCTACCTCAGCGTAGTACATCCTGAAAACAATAAGTACCGCTATAAGCAGGGCCGTTCATCCTCTTAAGAACGTGTATACTTATTTTAAGAACCTGTATACTGCATTGCTGCGTGTCATGGATATACTAACGAGGCCTCATGTAAACAAATTACTTAACTAGGAGTTTTAAGCTCAAAGAGTAACACGCTGCAAGTAATATGGATTGTCATTTTCTATCACATAAAAAATAAAAAATAAATTCTGGTGCTTCATGTGTATACTTTTACAGTCTTTGCAGTTGTCGGTTATATATATATATATATATATATATATATATATATCTATATATATATATATATATATATATATATATATATATATATATAGATATATATATATATATATATATATATGTATTCTGAGTTATGCTCATATAGTGCCGTGTTCTCATCTAAAATATCGAGTTCAAATCAGTTTGATCGCCCGTCCCAAGAGACTAACCGAGAATTAATCCAAATCAACATTCTCTCAAGGCCCAACCCGATCACAAGCCTTCAGACACATTGAATGGAATCGAATCCGAGGTGTATGTGTGTGTGTGTGTGTGTGTGTGTGTGTGTGTGTGTGTGTGTGTGTGTGTGTGTGTGTGTGTGTGTGTGTGTGTGTGTGTGTGTGTTTTGCTCGCCTAATAAACTTTAGTAATATAAAGCAAATTATTTGTGATATGAAACGAACAATTGCAGAAAAGATGAATTAGCGAAAAAAATATAATATTCTCCGAACACATTGCACTTCCAATCAGTATATTTTTATCAGTACAAATAACAGTCAGTCAATCAGTCAGTCAATCAGTAATTCTGCCGTGCTCCCTTTCACCTTCCTCATTCCATTCTCTACAGTGAAGGGAAGCTGAGATACTCGAGCCGTCTTGTCTATCGCCCTGCAGTGTGTATATCGAGAGATTTGCTTAACGCGACTCTTTCTGCCCACTGCGACAGGCGATGGGGCGAACGTACGGTGTTGTCTAATTTACTCTGGTGTGTATTTCGCCACGGCCTGATCACGAATTGGACTCGCAATCGCAAACAAGTCAACAGGACCTGACGGTTTGTCCCCGCGGTTATTAAAAGAGCTTAAACAACAAATACTTCAGCCACTCACTAACATATTCAACCAGTCTGTTCAATTGAAAAAGGTCCCGGAAGACTGGAAGATGGCGAACGTAACACCAATTTTCAAAAAGGGAGACAAAAGCGTTGCATTAAACTACAGGCCCATAAGTTTGATATCAGTGGCAGGAAAAATACTCGAAAAGATTATTAGAGACAAACTTGTTAAGTTTCTAGAAGACAATAATGTAATCTCCGACACCCAGCATGGCTTCAGAAACAAGCGCTCCTGCCTAACGAATTTATTAGACTTCTTCCAAGGTATATATAAGAACTGGGATGCCCACATCCGCAGTGATGTTATATACCTGGACTTTCAGAAAGCCTTCGACAAAGTATCGCACGAGCGACTCCTTAAGAAACTGCACTCGGCGGGCATTGGAGCCAATCTGATCGCGTGGATAAGAGATTGGCTCACCGACAGAAAACAACGAGTACTACTCAACGGACAGCCTTCCGATTGGCTTCCAGTCACTAGTGGAGTGCCTCAAGGGTCAGTGCTGGGACCCATTCTCTTCATCATATATATCAACGACCTCGAAGCAGGACTGAAATCCACAATATCGAAATTTGCTGATGACACTAAGGTGGGGGGAAAGGCCCTCACAAAGACCGACTGCGAAATCATTCAGAAAGACCTCAATCACATTATCGAATGGTCGGAAAAATGGCAAATGTCTTTTAATGTTGACAAATGCAAAGTCATGCACATTGGGTCCAGAAATAGTATCCACACATACATCATGAATGGGAGACCTCTGCAAGCGATGCAGGAGGAAAAGGATCTTGGAGTCACTATCAGCAGTGACCTGAAACACGCGAATCACTGTAAAAAAGCATACAACAAAGCCAACACTATGCTCGGGTTCATAGCGAGGAACTTCGAGTGTAAAACGCCAGACGTGATGCTATCCTTGTATAATTCCATGGTAAGACCGCACCTCGAGTATGCAGTACAGTTCTGGTCTCCTAATTACAGAAAGGACATTGATTTACTGGAAAGGATTCAGCGACGCGCCACGAAAATGATACCAACCTTAAGGGCTCAACCGTACGAGGAACGACTCAAGTGACTCATTCTCTTTACATTAGAGAAAAGACGCCTACGAGGAGATATGATTCAAGTCTTCAAGTATCTGAAAAAATTCAATAACGTCGATTACTCCAATTTCTTTGAATTGCAAACCAACCTAAGAACTAGAAATAACGGTTTACCCATTCAGTCTATGCGATGTAACACAGACATCGGAAGGAGTTTCTTTTCAAACCGAGTCATCCGTCACTGGAACAATCTTCCTTCAGAAGTAGTAAATGCGAATACTATCAACTCCTTCAAATATAGAATCGACCGTCACTTCGCTGCGTCGGGAGAAAACTGAATATTGAGTTGCTTTCAACTGCTCCTCAATATCGAGGTGCTTTCATCTACTCCTCAATGTCGAGGTGCTTTCATCTGCTCCCCAGGCCCCAGGCTGTCGAGCAGATTAAATCACCAAAGCGGGCAACCTCGTAATGAGCCAATAGGCTTTCTGTTGCCTGCGTTTCCATGTTTCCATGTTTCCTTACTAGCATAGCGTCTATGAAGCATGACGTTATTACAAAATAGTATTGTGAAGTACTTATGGCGGAATATCAATGACGCAAGAATCTGATGGCAATATTCCATTAAATGTAGGAATTTTAATTATAAATCACATTAGAAAGGATTAGTGTTTAGCTTTCTTTGATGATCTTGTAAATAAAAATGAAAATATAGAAAATGCAGCTACTTCTTCTTGCATTCAGTATTTAGAGGGTGTAATATCTTCTCACGTGACTGCCCAATTCACCCATCGTATGTCGGAGAAACTACAAATAATAGTGATACCATCACTGGTCAGAGTGGTACTCAAGGTACTGTCGGACCACCACTCATGCCATGGAATACGCACTGTACAGGGAGAAACAGCGGGCTAGGAAAAAAAATGGGAATTGCTATTATAATTGCAACGCATTTTTACTTACTGTTTGTTTGTTAAATTAACTGTCACGCAGCGTAACGCCGCTCGTTATTCCCCTAAGATATGCTACTGGCCAGAAGGTATCCTGTTAGGTACACTCAATTATCTAAAGAAAGGGAGGTCAACTCAAGGTCTGCTCAAAACTCTACCCATTCCGCGCATCCTCTCGAGGCTCCTCCCTCTGACCAAGTGACGTAGCACAGGGTATAAAAAAAGTTGACCGAGCAGGCAACCCCTCCAGTCACATTCACACCGCAACAAGTGAAGGGACCTGGCCTCTCTCTCTCTCTCTCTCTCTCTCTCTCTCTCTCTCTCTCTCTCTCTCTCTCTCTCTCTCTCTCTCTCTCTCTCTCTCTCTCTCTCTCTCTCTCTCTCTCTCTCTCTCTCTCTCTCTCTCTCTCTCTCTCTCTCTCTCTCTCTGACCCGCAATAAAAGTGTGTGTGTGTGTGTGTGTGTGTGTGTGTGTGTGTGTGTGTGTGTGTGTGTGTGTGTGTGTGTGTGTGTGTGTGTGTGTGTGTGTGTGTGTGTGTGTGTGTGTGTGTGTGTGTGTGTGTGTGTGTGTGTGTGTGTGTGTGTGTGTGTGTGTGTGTGTATGTGTGTGTGTGTGTTTGTATACTTGTGTGTGCGTGTGTGTGTTGGTATAGTTGTGTGTGTGCATACTTGTTTGTATGTATGTGTGTGTATGCCTGTGTATGTGTGTGTGGCGGAGATGGTGGGCTGGTGGGGGGGTGGGCAGGTCTCCTATCTCACTTTAGGAGCCGATTAGTGAGTAACTCTGTCCACATTTGCAGTGGGGAGTGACTTAATTAGCTAGGAGTGGTTATCAGTCAGGTGGGTGGATGCTGACCTTGGCTAAAGATCATCCCTCAGGTGGATGGGGAGAGTGTGGGAGGCCTTGCTACATATAGACAAATATATAGATGGATAAATGAATAAATGCAGATAGATGGATAGATAGATACAGAAATATAGGTATATATTATGTAATAGCTTGTGTAATGCTTGTACATACTGATGAAAAGTACAAGAGCAAATAAAATACTTCCAAAGCACACTTATGCCCTTTATATCCTGCACTAATAAATCTATAAAATATACGGGATTTACTTGAAAACTACCAAGAACTCCAGTATGTAATAAAGGTTCTATTAATCTCTGGCTAAGATGCTACATGCATAATATTTGAAACTACAAAGTAGTACTACACATATGCAAAATATTGTTAATGATTCCTTTTCCTTTTACCTTTATTATTACACACACACACACACACACACACACACACACACACACAGAGAGAGAGAGAGAGAGAGAGAGAGAGAGAGAGAGAGAGAGAGAGAGAGAGAGAGAGAGAGAGAGAGAGAGAGAGAGAGAGAGAGAGAGAGAGAGAGAGAGAGAGAGAGAGAGAGAGAGAGAGAGAGAGAGAGAGAGAGATTTGATTTGATAAATTTATTACGCCTCATGGCGACAAACAAAATAGAAGTTCAATATCAACAGATGTCTCGTAGGACACGTTGAGATACACACACACACACACACACACACACACACACACACACACACACACACACACACACACACACACACACACACACACACACACACACACACACACACACACACAAAATATAAGAGACTGAAAGATTCACATTTAATATCCCCCAAAATAAGGAAATCTTATGAGCATTAAGTCCAAATTATCATCCTGAAGTAGATATTTACAAACATTAGTTAAATCCTGTCCCTGCGGTAATAGGTCTTTCACTGTGGGGCAGGCAAGACAATAATGTTGAAGGGTGTTAGCGTTCACTTGGTCACATAGTTTGCATATAGAATAGTGTGGCATATCCTCGACCTGGGAGATCTGCCACACTGGTCGATAACCCAACCTAATCCTTGCACTCACGACATTGTGTCTACGGACCATGAGGCCATGACGACGATATTTGTGTTTTGTGTCCATGAAGGCGTCGTAATGTCGGATGGATACACTGTCAGCACGCTCAGAGTTCCTGCGATTCACCACACGGGCGTTGACGTCTGACATCAGCGTATTCCTGTAGCACCGGAAGGAGAGCGGAACACGCACTGCAGGAAGGTTAAGGCCACACGCAGCCTTAGCGAGACCGTCCACAGTATCATTGGCCGTGAGTCCAACATGAGACGGCACCCACAAAAAGGACACAAGCAACGCTCTGTCCCGTGCGGTGGCCAGCCGACGTAGGATATCTTGAACCACGCGATCGTAAGCGGGTCTCGGAGATGAAAGGGCGAAGGGCAGACTTGGAGTCGCAGATGATCACCCCACTCAGTCCCCTGTCAGTAAGGAGGGTAACAGCATCCAACAAGCCCTTCAGCTCACAGTAGGTGGACGACGTTGAATTGGGTAGACGACGGCCAACCCACCCATCTCCAGGCGGCTCCACAGTGGGAGAAAACACAGCTCACGCCGCACTCCCGTCCGCCTGCAGTGAGCCGTCAACGTATAGATGGTGTGCAGCAGGAACCGAAGCAGACACACTGGCGATGGCCTCAAGGGACAACTGCTTCTGTAGGAGAGTATGGTCAGTTTTAGATGTACAAGTGAAGGAGATGCGTGGATTAGGTACTCGCCAGGGTGGCAAACCAGGAACAACCTCGACTGCAGGGACATCAATGGCGAGCCTTCGGAGATCAGCACATACCACGCGGACAAGTGTGCGTCCGCCTGGCCGAAGTGGAGGTCGGCGCGTGTTCGGGTCGAGTGCCGCTCGGATGACATGAGTGTAGTGAGGAGCAAGATGGGGAAGATGCAAACACTTGACGCTGAAGTACGTGACATTCATGTAGATCCTATCAACAAGTGGAGTCAAAGTTAGCTCTGACAGCATATTGACTATTCTGGTCGAAGTTGGGCAACCCAGGATAAACCGCATGACTTTGTTTTGAAAATTTTCAAGTGGTTGCAGTGATGCCCTGGAAAGCTGGCAGAGCGCAGGGGAAAGATAGTCGACAACTGATCGAAGAAACACTATGTAGATGGTCTTGGCTACAGGGATAGAGACTCCTTTCATGTTGTTTGCAAGCCACTTGACAGGGATGAAGCGCTGCTCTAGTCTGTCCAGTAGCTCCTTAACGATGGGATGGATACGTTGTTGTGCAGGCATAGCTGGGATGATGCGCACGGGTGAACCTAAGTAGGTATACTGTGTGCAATGAGGGACAATACTGCCTCCCACGGTGAAGACAGGGAGTGTCTGAGGGTTGCGTGTAGAGAAAATCCTACTCTTCTCAGGGGAAATAACGAGGCCACAAGCAGTTGAGGATGCATAGAATGCATGAAGGAAGTGCTGAAGATCCATGGGTGAGTAGGCGTGGATGCAGATGTCGTCAGCATAACAAGTAATTGCAATGCCAGGGCTGTCAGGAAGGAGAGAAAGAAGGCGATGCATGAGGACGTTGAAGAGAAATGGACTTAGTACGCCACCCTGTGGAGTACCCAAATCGAAGCCTTTAGAGGTACTGCACGCGCCCTAAAAGGACCCGAGCAGTTCTGTTGCTGAGGTAGCTGCGTATCCATCTCAACAAACTTCCTTTAACACCAAAGGCCACAAGCTGATCAAGTATGACTTCTCTACTCGCAATATCAAAAGCACTCTTAAGATCGATAAATGCTGCAACACTGGTGGGTGAAAGGCGGGAATAAAGCTCATACAGGCAGTGGTGCGTCCCCCGCTGAGGCAGGAAACCATACAGTCGCGGCGAAAGCTTGTTTTGCAGGCGGAACATCAGACGGTTAAGGAAGATCCGTTCAAGCACCTTACTGAAGCACGATGTCAGGGAGATGGGGCGGAATTTATCAGTACCGGGTTTGGGTATGGGCACTATGGTGCTAGAGGTCCACGCCCGAGGTACACAACCCTTCCGAAAACACGAGTTAAAAAGCTGCAGCAGGGGATCGCCAGGAACTTTCTGGAGAAGACGTAGGACAGAGTAAGTGATCCCGTCATCACCAGGTGCTGATGACGTACCTCGAGTCAGGGCACGCTGCAGCTCATCAGACGTGATGGGAACGTCATCCTCCTCATCTGTCCGCAACAGAGCGTCCACCAGGCGGAGAGAACGAAGGCTTGCCTGGGAGGAGAGTGCAGCTTGTACAGGTACTGGAAGGTTGCCAGGTCGTGATTGTGCAGACCAGGAGTCAATAAGGGACTCGGCATATTCCGTTGGACTGTGATGGAGAGCAGTGCAAGGCTTTTTCTTAACAATCTTGTTAATCTTGTGCCACATGGAACCCACGCTGGTGAGATGATTGATGCTATCAGTAAAGTTGTGCCACGAGTCAGTCTGGGCATGCTGTTGGAGAGTCATCAGCTCGTCTCGAGACGTCTGGTACTGGTGAAGATGGGCAGGGGTTGGGTCTCTCTGAAAAGCAAGGCCGTGCTCCACCGCCTTTCTTTCTGCCTGAAGCACACGGTCATCGAGTGGCCCGATACGAACTCCAAGTCGACGGGGAAGATGAGGCCGGGTGACATACCGGGTGTAAAAGTCATGGGTGGACTTCACCAGCGAGGAATACAACTCATCAGGGGAGCAGGTGTTAAATGTAGGAAGCATAGTAGTCATGTAGGAGATGTATGTTGGACAGTATTTTGGAGGTATCTGGATGCGGGTGCGGGCGTGAGAGGGAGGGGGTGTTGCTGGTACGGAGTATCGGAGGCCCAGAGCAACGTGGTCGGAGAACAGCACGGGGATGGAGAAACACTTGACACGTGGAGCTACCAGTCCTGACGTAAAGATGTGGTCCAGGGTACCTCCACGGGAGTGGGTGGCGCCGCCAGTATCCCATCGTGTGAGTCGGTATCGTCTGACGAAATCAAGGAGTCGAGGCCCATTCCGGTTCGGAGCTGGAGAAGAGTCACCAAGTTCAGGATGGCGGGCATTAAAATCACCCATGTACACAATGCCACCAAGTGTTGGAAGGGGCAAGGCCGCCAAGTTTATTCTTCCCGGGGCAGAATAGACATTACATAAACGAATCTTGCCGTGTCCCATCGCTACCTCCAGGAGTTGAAAGGTCATGTCTGCTTCAACGGAGGTACGAAGCAGCTGGTGTGGTACTGAGGAGTGTACATATGTGACGAGACCGTTTCGAACTGGGTGGACGTAAGAAACGTAGCCAGTAAGTGAGGGAGCTTGTCTGTCACCAAGAAGAGGACCAACAAAGGCCTCCTGAATGAATATGACTGTCGGGGAGTGCTCGTTAACATATCCCTTCAAAGCTGAGAGTCTTGCCAGATCTCTTAAACCGCAGGCGTTCCAGGAGATGACATGAAGCTCAATATTACGTGCGAACTCTACCCTTCGGTACACGGAAGCCAGACGTGGAAGAGGTGGTGGGGCGCGCACGAACACGCTGTGCCCCGCCCAGGGGGAAGGAAGGTGTCAACGACTCCATACCCTTCTTCTCTAGGTGGGAAACGATGGCGTCAAACTTCTCGGTGAGTGTGGTGACCGTAGCAATCATTGCCTGTTGCCCTTCAACAAGTGTGGTGAGTGTGGTGTCTGTGGAGACTTGTTTGGCGGCGAGATCAACAAGGCTAGTCTGGAGTGCATCACACCGCTCCGCGAGTGAATTGCAACGAGTCGTTAGAGCAGCAACAGCCTCACGAAGCTCACGAATCTGTGCTGACTCCGAGGAGACAGAAGCTTCATAATGCGAGGTTTGAGGCAACGAGGCTGGCGGAGGAGGAGGAGGCGAGGCTGCTGGTTGCCTCGCCGAGCGCTTAATACAGCCGTGCCATACATTAACTCCCTGCTTGTTACACCGAGGACACTTCCAGTTGATGTTCGTAGATGCGGGCAGGTCGGGTTGTTCGGTGGCTGCGGTGGCTGAAGGTGAGACAGGAGGCGGCTGAGGAGCGACGCGGTGTGAGCAGGTGCGAGAGTCGTGGTCACTAGCGCACCATGCACATTTCTCTGACGCACTGCAGTAGCGGGAGATGTGTCCGAATTCCCAACATCGGAAACACAATGGACGGTCGTCACTAATTCTGCGGATGTCACAGTCGGGGAGGCAGGGGAGGAAACTGAAGGAAAAGCTGGAGGGAGGCGGATCAGTCAGGCTCCAAGAGACAACAATGCGGTTGATAGGTAAACCGTCTTGACGAAAACGTCGGGCAGAGTGAACACCAGGGAGTTCCAGGGCGAGGGAGGGATCAACACCGACAGGGTACCGAGTTATCAGATAGTTGGGATATTTCCTGGGCCTCTCAGGGGAGTCTTGCACATCAAGAATGACAAAGACAAACTCACCCTTTGCTACTCGCTCCACGATGTCCTGGCGGCACCTTGCAATATAGACGAACCGTGATGTCACAGATGCCATCTTCACCTCGGCGATATCCCGCTCAAGCTGGAATGTTTTCTTGACCTCCGCAAGCCAACGAAGCTTAATCTCCACTGGTAAACGCTCCCTAAAAGCAAGCTTCACGTAATCAGCACGGGGAGCAAATGCTGGTAGGGGAGGTTTGATAGGAGCAGCAGCTGAGGTGTGTTGAGGAGGCGGCGGCAGCAGAGAGGTGGGTGTGGAGGGTTCACTGTGTTTTGGTGTCTTGGTAGCGGGTAGGTGTGTCTCGCTGTCACTGTCTGTTGCCTCACCCATAGACCGCTTGCCCGGGTTGGCACGACGGGAGCCGTCAAGTTTGGAAGCAGCTTCAACAGAATCACTTGACACTGACGAGGGTAGAAGTGGCCAGTGTTTCACGCTTGCGTCCTCGTCTTCACTGAGTGCAAGATCCATCTGCACGTCAGCAACAGTGCCGGGGCCAGAGTACTCCATGACGGCAACGATGAACTGTTGCAAGGGGCAAACAGCCACACGTCTTCACCCAACCGAAGGTTGGGTTAGACTGAGAGAGAGAGAGAGAGAGAGAGAGAGAGAGAGAGAGAGAGAGAGAGAGAGAGAGAGAGAGAGAGAGAGAGAGAGAGAGAGAGAGAGAGAGAGAGAATTTACCGGAACGAGCGAGAGAGAGGGACTAAGAGGGTTGCCAGCTAGCTTAGGTTCCTTTATATTTGTGGAGAGAGAGAGAGAGAGAGAGAGAGAGAGAGAGAGAGAGAGAGAGAGAGAGAGAGAGAGAGAGAGAGAGAGAGAGAGAGAGAGAGAGAGAGAGAGAGAGAGGAGGCTCCTCCCACTGACCACCTGACGTCACCTAATCTGCGCCTGAGTTGACCTCCCATTTATTTAGACCTTGGGTACACTCTCCACACAAAGTTCTCGAACGCTTAAGCACCATGCATTCTGAGATACGCGGACGAAAATTTTTGAGACACCTCTCCCTGTGTAGAACGGGTGGTAGCCCTGTGTACACATGCTCTGTGTGAAGGAGTGAGTTGCCAATGGCTCAGTACTGATAAGCCTTGTCGCTTGATCTCGTTGAAATTAATATGTCTTATGTAACCGCAGTATGAGCATTGGTTGAGGCGATAATTCCTCGTCACAAGGGTGTTTTTTCGTCTGTAGATTTATGTCATTCTGATGCTAATTTAGTACCACCGAGTGAATAAAATAATTTGTAACCCATTCCGCTTTAGAATTATCACTCAGTTTAAATGCCGTTGGTGACGTCACAGTCCTATTCAAGTGAGGGAATGATAATTTCAGGTGGTAGTTTAAAAGTATATTTGACAGTAAATATGTCATGCTCCGGGATTTGATTTTCTATTTTTCTATTTTCCTACACGTCCTCTGCGAGTATCGAATCACACGACAAAATAATCAAGATAAGTTGAGGGTACTCGCCGGCTGCCTGGGCTGGGATTAAACCCGCGACCAACGTGACGGGTGAGCCACTCCTTACCGAGCTGTCCAAAGAGGTACCCCTCTGGCTAAATGAGTTATGGGAGGCTCGTTCATCAGGCATAGTCGCCGCACTACAAATGTATATGAAATAAAATGTCTACCAAAATTGATAGTAAACCACATACTGCGAGAGCTTGGTTAAGTGTATGATATATGATAGCGAGGTATTTAAATAATAATTTGTGTATGCACCCCTTGCGAACATTATACTGTTAAGTCTGCTTCGAGGCGTGTCACTTGTGGTGCCTGTTTCTACCAAGGAGGCTTCTCTTGGCTCATGCTGACCCCCGAAGGTCGTTTTTGATTCACTTGACGGTTTCCTCTAGAGTCCAAGTTGAGTCCAGGTCTTTAGAATGTGGATAGTTTTAACCCACTCGGCAGTGACTGAAAAATCCCAGGTGGTAGCGGCGGATTCGAAACAGCGTCGTCCATCACGCGGTGAATGCGGGGCCCGCACGCTAACCACTCGGCCACCGCCTACCCATATGTTAAGTTACCGTAGTATAATCAGTGGTTGCGGCGATAATTCCTTGTCTCAAGGGTGTTTTATTTTCGTCTGTAGATTTACGTCATTCTGGTGCTAATTTAGTACCACCGAGTGAATAAAATAATTTTATAACCCATTCCGCTTGAGGACTATCAGTCAGTTTAAATGCTGTAACTGACGTTATTCCTATATATTCAACTGAGTGAATGACAATTTCAGGTGGTGGTTTGAGTATAACTGCCAGTAAAAGTATGTAAAATTAAAATATCTGCCAAAATCAATACGTAAACCACATGCTGCGATAAATTGGTTAGGTATAACATATATGAGGATGGGAGGTGTTTATATAGTAATGAGTGTATGCACCGCCTGCGCCGATTTTACTGTTAATTCTGCTTCGAGGCTTCGAGGCGTGTCACTAGTGGAGCCTGTTTCCACATATCTGCTGGCCCATAGTGATATGGTAGAGACGGACACAATAATCCCCCGTGCTGGATGGCGATAAATGAGGCCCTCAGTGTGAAGGATAATAATGACTTTGCACCGGTCTTGTAGAGCCTGCGCGAAGACTAACATACTCCGACCATCAAATCAAAACTGGATCGAAACGTATCAAATATAGTAATGGATTCAGTGCGTCATCACAATCAGGGGTACCAATCATTCAGAGGAGACCAGCCACGATCGATTCATTTTCATATCCATCGAGCCCAGGTGTTCGAGAACTTTTTGTGGAGAGTGTACATATCATTTGGAGTAGCGGACTTCTCTGTGACTTCTGGGAGTGTCATGGCACACTACCGCCTCTAAGGGCTCACCTCCGATTCCTGCTTCGGTGCTGATACTACCAGTAGTACGGGACACGGGAGCTTAGTATTTTCCGATATTCTAACACTAATAATGAGTTAATACTACCGTAATTGAATACAAACTCTTAATAACCTAAACCAATCTCATACCGTAATAGTATAATTTACATAAATTAGTCTCCTCCTTTGTGGGATTCGATGAGGTTCGAGACTTCGTACATCTCAGTCCTGTTTTCCCTTGGTGTGATGCCGTAAATACTTGTGGAGTTTATGCTCCCCACAGCGGGGATACGTGAGAATCTGAGTCACATTAGAAAGGAATAAAGTTTAGATTCCTACCGTGTGCAGGTAATTGAAAACAAAGAATAAGTAGCTATATTTCTTGCACTCAGATTTTTGAGATGGGATGCGCGAGGATCGAAAAGTTTAGTTACAAGACAATGTGCTGATTTTATTTAGCAAGGTTAGACAAGATGTATGGATGCAAAGAGATAAAGGTAAAAACAGAGATTAAACAAACTTGATAATGAAAGTGCATGAGGCAAATAACTTTTGACGGTACCTTATATCCAGATTTTGGCTTACGTCAGTGTTGCATGCCAGTGTGGAGCAGATGCCAGCTCATGTCGCGGCGACTTCATTGCAAGAGCAGCAACTGGATAGGGAAAGAAAATGAAAAATAGCTTAGCACAAAATCGAATTTCACGCAAGAAAAGGGTTTTGTATAAAAAGACATTTAAAATTAAAAAGTATCATAGCGGGAAAAATCTTCAAAATCCACTTAATTCCATTTACAGAATGACCTTTTTCCAGAGATGTAATGGAGGGCGTGCGGCCTGCTCCTGCACATCCATCATCCCTGAAGTGTCCCATGAACGCCGTATACTGGCTAATTGTCCAGAATTTCATCCCGACTCCCGCGGCGCCGCATCAATCGCCCCATTCCGGCGGCGTTACTGCGGCCACTTCCACTGAATGCGCTGATGGCAACCCTTTCTCTCACTGAGTTGCCTTTAAAGCGCTCCTCGGATCATATATATGCATAACGGGCCGTCAAAGGACAAGGGCCCGTTTCCCCTAGTGTTCCTAGGGGATAAATCATACACCACCAATATGTGCAAGTTTGGTGATGGCATTCTTCACCTTCCATAAAATGTAAAACATTACATCGTGGCGTGGGTCAACGTATCAATGACATGAACAAAACTTAATAAAAAAAAAGAGTAGTGGTTTACTGACAAAAGAAAACATATGGATGGAATAGGAGTATGTAAAAACGGAAATGAAAATGTAAAATTTTCGTCAGATTTTTTTTTCCTTCGTGCACAGTGAGTGGCATGATTGCACGGTCGGTGGCTTCCGGAGTAAAGCTGTGGTTGTCCATTTTGTGAACTGCAGCTTGATATAACAAATTCTGAGGTCTGAATGGTTTACTTACCGAAGCTGGGATGGTCACTCGAATGACAACATGTTTTTATGACAGTTTTCTTTATTCAATAGAGAGAGAGAGAGAGAGAGAGAGAGAGAGAGAGAGAGAGAGAGAGAGAGAGAGAGAGAGAGAGAGAGAGAGAGAGAGAGAGAGAGAGAGAGAGAGAGAGAGAGAGAGAGAGAGAGAGAGAGAGAGAGAGAGAGAGAGAGAGAGAGAGAGAGAGAGAGAGAGAGAAAGTCACACACAACGGCCGTGAATGTACTTTTATTTATTTATTTTTCACTTTTCCGCACCTGTTTTGTTTCTGCCCTTCGTGCCCCGCAGCCAGGAGCGGGGCGCGGCATTTATTTTTGCTGTTTTTTTTCGGAACGGAGAATATTTTCCATCGGCATGTAAAATATCCTAGGAAGAGGCGAATATATATATATATATATATCTATATATATATATATATATATATATATATATATATATAGATATCTATATATATATATATATATAATAGTAAATTGCAAAAAGGGAACGAGAAAAGAATACCACCACCGTTACCGAGGTCGGGAACAAATTAGAGATACAGAAAAAATAACAAAATATTTGAACAGCATTATCTGTCAAGGTTCGGGTGACTCCCATCTTGAAAATAATATGGAAAGTAATGTTGAAAGTTGCACTGAGGAAGTCTGAGCAGTAGACGGGAGAAGGTAGCTAACATTAATATCCAAATATATTAATTATGTGCCAAAACCTTAATCTCTGGAACACCAAGGAATCAATACAACGGAAAACCAACATTATTCCAATATTCATAGTTTCACACCACACTCAGGTTTCTGCGAGTATATAACATTTTTACTTTTTTTTTTTTTTTGTTCATGCACTCACAATATCAAACCAATGTTGGGCCATCGTCAGCACAACCGCTCGCCCTCTATCATTGTAATATACACCAGTACACATGTCACATGATACGGAAAAAGAGGAAAACTACGATTACTTTCTCCCATTCCAGTACCACTATAATTTCCTTACAGCATAATAAAAGTGACATGATACTCCGCAATCATTATATAAAAACGAAAGACTGTATCCCCTTTCACCTGATTCCATTACTCCAACATTTTCTTATAGCGTAAAAAAAGAAAATTCATGTCATCATAAGAAAGTAAAAGAGGCAGACTATAACATTTTCCCTGATTCCGTTCCGCGCCCCTCCGATTCCCCTCACTCAGGCAACGTTTTCTAGCCTATCCCCGTGTTTAATTGTCCCACTGAACGTTTTATCTCCCGTCAAGACGTGTTAAGGGAAATTACCTGCAGGAAAGGCGACGAAGACCCCGCCTCTCGAGTCCTGAATGGTGGTAATATTTCTGGATTTGGCCGCGCCCGTGAAATGCATGATATTTGTGGAGGTAACGTTTTAAATCAGGAAGTCACCTACCTGCCGAGAGGTGGCATTGCTGTCAGTGTTGTCGTTTTTGTTGTTGTCGACCCTGCAGTAGCGGGTGGGGGTGAGTGATGCACTGCTCTTCGATTTGTGGCACTGGCAAAGGGGAGTAACCCAAGCTGGAGAACCTAAAACCTTCAGATCTGGGACTACTTACGAGCTTGATTCACTCTTGTATGGTAGTTGAATGCATACTCCCGCGGACGCACACTGTTAGAAAAACAATATACACATGAACATTTACACACACACATATTATTAGACGTAAATGCTACCGCCTTGGACTTACCTGCATTGCTCTCTGCAGTTGCAATTCTGAGACACAATAATCATTACCATGTTTATTATGCTAAAATCTTTACTCCCAACCAATTTCTGTTCCAAGATGCCCCAAGTAGGTCTTGGCCTTAGAAGGCATAATTTTGCTTTCAGTGAGCAGCTGCATTGAGGTACATGTGTTTTGCATATTTTTGTTTGTGACACACAAATATGACCTCAAATCTCATGTCATTTCTGTCTATTAGTATCGTTACTAGGCATTTCTTATTAAAATGTTTGTTTCCTGTATGTTTGTCTTTTATTTTATTTTCATGTTTCTTTGGCAGCTATCTTTAAAAATGGCCACCATATTGAAGTATCAAGTGGCCATTAAAGCTACAAAGTCATCATGACCAGTATTTGTGTAATGTAAATGTAATTGTGAGTGTTATTGAGCAAATGTAACCCCTTCAATAAAGAAAGTCCGTTCTGTGGGCTCATTTTGGCGGCCATTTTGAAAATGGCGGCCATCTTGGATTTTTGCTTGGCAAATCGGGTAGGATTGAAGACCATGACTCAAAGAAAACTGTGCCAAATTTGATGCTTGTATCACCATGTGCACGATTTTTCCATGATCTGCCCCACTAAAAGAGAGTAAGAGAGGGAAGGAGCGAAGGGGAGGAGTGAAGTGGACAAGTGGCATCTACCGATGGTTTCAGTATTCAGGAAGAGGAGAGAGGTGGAGATGGCGTTATGAATATTCGTCTCATGTTTATTATATACCCGTAGAAACACTCACGCAGAAAATTTTTTAAAGTATAAAAAAGAAACAAGCAATGAAAAAGAATAAAAGAAACACCAAATCCACGGCCACGTCACCAACGCCAAGCAATACTTTTTCCTTTATTGTGTTTCCTGGCTCCTTGATTTCTCCGGTTTTCCCGTCTCCTCTTCGTCTATCTTTCCTCCGTCTTCCTGACTTCCGCCTCCCTTCCATTGCCTCTCCATCTTCCGCCCCTGCCAGTATCGTCTTTCTTCCCTTCGACTTTCCTTCCCCCGTCTTATCCCTATCGCCTTCCCTCTATTGTCTTCCTTCCCCTCACCTCTCCGGACTTCGTGCTTCCTACGTCTTCCCTTGTTCCCTCGCCCTTTCCTCTGCAATATTCCGCAATTAGAACACAAATAAATTACTTAATGCGAGTGGCGCCAGGCAAATGCTAATGATTAGTTCATTCAGGATTGACTTAACACATCATTTTGCTTCTAAACCCAACCCTCCCTCCGTCACTCATTCCGTCTCCCTCCCTCACTCCGTCTCCCTCCCTCCCTCCCTCCGTCTCTCTCTCTCTCTCTCTCTCTCTCTCATTCACACCCGACCTCTCCTGAGAGACGGAAGTGACCTCACCCCGCTGCGCTCGACAGCCTCGCTTACCCGCACTTCACACCTTGTCAACCCTGTGTTTTCGTTGTGGTCTTGGGATTTTGTTTGCTTTCACGTGCGTTTGTGTGTTCTTGCTTGTGAGCCTTGTGTGTTGCCTGTGATTTCCCGACGCGTGTTTCGTGTGTGTTCGTTTGTGGTTTCTGTGAGTGTCTGCCTGTGGTTGCCTCTGTGATTTGTGTTTCCGGTGTTTTTGCGTGTGATTTGGCTGTTTCCGAGTGTTCTACGTGGGTACCAGAGTGTTTCAAGTGTGTTGTTGTGTTTCCGGTGTTTTTGCGTGTGATTTGGCTGTTTCCGAGTGTTCTACGTGGGTTTCAGAGTGTTTCGAGTGTGTTGTTGTGTTTCCGGTGTTTTTGCGTGTGATTTGGCTGTTTCCGAGTGTTCTACGTGGGTATCAGAGTGTTTCGAGTGTGTTGTTGTGTTTCCGGTGTTTTTACATGTGATTTGGCTGTTTCCGAGTGTTCTACGCTGGTATCAGAGTGTTTCGAGTGTGTTGTTGTGTTTCCGGTGTTTTTGCGTGTGATTTGGCTGTTTCCGAGTGTTTTACGTGGGTACCAGAGTGTTTCAAGTGTGTTGTTGTGTTTCCGGTGTTTTTACATGTGATTTGGCTGTTTCCGAGTGTTCTACGCTGGTATCAGAGTGTTTCGAGTGTGTTGTTGTGTTTCCGGTGTTTTTACATGTGATTTGGCTGTTTCCGAGTGTTCTACGTGGGTACCAGAGTGTTTCAAGTGTGTTGTTGTGTTTCCGGTGTTTTTGCGTGTGATTTGGCTGTTTCCGAGTGCTCTACGTGGGTTTCTGAGTGTTTCGAGTGGGTTGTGTTTCCGGTATTTCTGCGTGTGATTTGGCTGTTTCCGGGTGTTCTACGTGGGTTTCAGAGTGTTTCGAGTGTGCTGTTGTGTTTACGGTGTTTTTGCGAGTGACTTGGGGATGTTGAATCGTGCTTATGCGTGGGTTTCTGACTGTTTCGAGTGTGTTGTTGTGATCCCGAGTGTTTTCAAGTGTGATTTGGGTGTGTCGGGTGTTCTTGCGTGAGTTTCTCGTGTGTTTCTCGAATATTTTTTGCGTTGTGCTTGCTGACACCTCACCTTTGGATTCTGCTCCTCCTTACTGCACTCTCTTTAAATCCCCTAGAGGATTAACCTTTACTGTCCCCCTTTCCTTCACCTCACCTAAGCCCCCCCACCCTCGCTCACCTCACCTCCCTTCTGCTCCTCCTCACTACAAATCCCCTAGAGGACTAGCCCTTCCTACCCCTCTCTCACCTCCACATATTTATAAGCCCCCCCCCCCCCCCCCACCTCGCTCACCTCACCTCTTTCCTAATCCTCCTTGATCTCACACATCTCACCTCACCACTTTCCTAACCCTCCTTGATCTCACACACCTCACTCACCTCCTCTCTTTCCCCTCTTCACTCACCTCACATCCCTTCCTACTCCTCCTCTCTCTCACTTTACCTCCTTTGCTAAACCCCCTCTCACTCACCTCACATCCCTTCCTACTCCTCCTCTCTCTCACTTTACCTCCTTTCCTAAACCCCCTCTCACTCACCTCACCTTTCCTAATCCCCTTCACTCTGTGTTTTTATCTCTTTCATTTCAGGCAATCATTAATCATTTTCAGCTAAGATGGCGCCTAAGAAGTGCACTACTTGTAACGGTAGCTTCTCAGCTCACTTTTTTACAGGGCGTTCTGTTGTCTGTCGACTGCCTCTCCAGGTAGCATCTTGAGACAAGACTGCAGGAGCAAGAAGAGAAGATGGAAGCAGGTCAGAATAAAATAATAGAGCTTTCTCGCACTGTTGCCTCCTTGCAGGAATTCATCCAAGCTAACGTTAACGTGGTGCCAAACCCTTCACCCACCGCCCCCTTGCCCTCAGCGGTACCGTCGACACCAGCAGACAACACCACGCAGCTGGAGGGTGGTAGTGGCACCCCCCATGATGGTTTCACCGTCGTGAATGGAGGAGACGAGCCAGCCAGACAAGCAATCTATCCTGTTCATTGCTTCAACAGGTTTGCTATTCTGGAGGAGGAGGACGAGCAGGAGAGCACCTTACTGGTGGGTGACTCCATGATTCGCCAGCAGGTCGTTGAGTTCTGCGGCAGAGTTCCTCGTCGAAGACGGAACTATTGCTATCCTGGTGCTGGGATCGACGATATAACTGCTGCTCTTGAGGAAATCTCCCCCCAAGCTACTAATGATTCACTGTTTGTTATTCACAGAGGTACGAACGACGTCACCACGACACGGTCTGAGGAACTCCTGGACAAGTACCGTAGGCTCATCCATTAGTATAAGTCTAAATCCCCTAACATTTTGATTCCAGGAGTTCTACCACGGACGTGGGCGGAGAGCGACTTCTTCAGTAAGGCCTTCAGCCTAAACAACCTCTTACAGACTCTTTGCAAAGAGCTTGACGTGGAGTTCTTCAACTCCTGAGACAACTTCTACGGTTAAAGTGAGCTCTTCCACAGGGGCGGAATACACCTATCTCCCATCGGGGCAGCCAGATTCGGAAGGCTCCTCAACGACGCAGTACGTGACACCCGATCAAAAAACGACCCTCAGCCACGTCCCTCCACCCCGCCCGTGTAAATAGACGCCATGCATCGCAACAAACCCGTAACCGTGATCCCGCAAGTACCACCAACTCTATTACCAAGCCTCTAGAAAACTTAATCCATAGTTTCAATGCGCGTAGCCTAAGCAACAAATTTGATGAACTGAGATGTCTTGCTCTTACAGAAAATTTTGACATAATTGCTATAACCGAAACATTTATCGACACCACAAACACTGATTTAAGCTCCGCATACAACATAGATGGCTACAGACTCTACAAAAAAGATCGTGTAAACTGTAGAGGTGGTGGCGTCGCTCTTTTTGTCAAAAGCTATTTGCAACCCACTGACAAAACACCAAGAGACAGTAACGTTGAACATTTGTGCGTGCGAGTAAACATTGCAAAAGTCAATTTAAATATATCTGTCACCTACAGGCCTCCCGGGCAATCACTCGATGAAGACCTTGAAATGTACAGAGTTTTAAGGCAGTCACTTAATAACAACGACTCACTGATATTAGGAGACTTTAACCTCACCCATATCGACTGGGCGATACTGTCAGGTACAGAAGGCGAGTCACATAGAATGATCGAATTTCTAAAAGAAAATTATCTAAGCCAAATGGTTTCTGAACCAACTCGACAAAATAACATACTCGACCTTCTTATAACTACCCAAGATAATCTAGTCAGTAATGTCACGGTAGGAGAACACCTCGGTTCTTGCGATCATAAATTAGTGCGCGTCGACATAAGAGCTCAAGCATCAGTGACTGAAAATAAAGTAAAGGTGCCCAATTTCAAAAGAGCTAACTTCGTAGAAATCCGACAAAAATTAACATAAATACAACTATCAGATGACGGCAATGTAGAGGAAGCCTGGCTAAGCTTTGAAAATCACTTACTCACTCAGGAGAACACATTCGTCCCCTTGTGCGAGAAGCGAATTAACACTAATAAAACCCCTCCTTGGTTTAATAGCGAAATTAAACACTCAGTCAAGGAGAGAAAATTGTTTTACTGGCTAAAGAAAGAACAAAGCACGCCCGAAAACACTTTTTTTTTTTTTTTTTTTTTTACAGCAAAGGAGACAGCTCAAGGGCACAAAAAAGTAAACATTAATAACAAAAAAAAAGCCCGCTACTCGCTGCTCCTAAAAAGAATCCAAAGAGGTGGCCGAAAGATAAGTCAGTTTCAGGAGGAGAGGTGTCCTGATACCCTCCTCTTGAAAGAGTTCAAGTCGTAGGCAGGAGGAAATACAGATGAAGGAAGATTGTTCCAGAGTTTACCAGCGTGAGGGATGAAAGAGTGAAGATGCTGGTTAACTCTTGCATAAGGGGTTTGGACAGTATAGGGATGAGCATGAGTAGAAAGTCGAGTGCAGCGGGGCCGCGGGAGGGGGGGAGGCATGCAGTTAGCAAGTTCAGAAGAGCAGTCAGCGTGGAAATATCGATAGAAGATAGAAAGAGAGGCAACATTGCGGCGGAATTTAAGAGGTAGAAGACTATCAGTATGAGGAGGAGAGCTGATGAGACGAAGAGCCTTTGCCTCCACTCTGTCCAGAAGAGCTGTGTGAGTGGAGCCCCCCCACACATGAGATGCATACTCCATACTATATAACGATGCCAGGCGACGAGTAAAAATATTAGTATGTGAGGCAAAGCGTAGATATGAAGAAAATATTGTAGCCAACTGTAAAAATAATACGAAATCTTTCTTCAGTTGCATAAACAACAGAAAGGCGATCAGAACTGGAAATGGGCCTTTAACAAACAGCGACGGTGCACTAGTGACTGACAGCCAACACATTGCAAACTTCTTAAACAATTACTTTTCCTCGGTGTTTAATAATAACAGTCTTCCTCCCGCTACCACCAACACCAATACTTATGTAAATTTCGAGCATGCATTGCCTAATTTTGAAATAACAACCGATGAAGTCCTTAAAGCTCTCCATTCACTTAAAACAAATAAAAGTCCCGGACCCGATAAAGTATACCCTATTCTGCTTAAAGAAACAAACAGCGAAATACTCTCCTCCCTCACAACCGTATTCAATATGTCTTTGCGACAAGGCATCGTCCCTTCGGGTTGGAAAAAGGCTAACGTGACACCGATTTTTAAGAAAGGAGACAAAAAAAATACCAGGTAACTACGGACCCATTAGTCTAACTTCAATTGTAGGTAAGCTATTTGAGAGCATAATTAGAGACAAAATTGTGAGTTACCTCGAAAGCCACCCATTAATTGGGGATTCACAACATGGCTTCAGTAACAAAAGATCCTGCCTATCAAATCTATTGACCTTTTATAACGACCTCTTCTCAGTTTATGACGTAATCAAATCATTGGACGTAGTGTATCTTGATTTCCAGAAAGCGTTTGATAAAGTCCCACATCATAAATTACTTTATAAATTGAAGCAAATAGATATTGACGGTGAAGTAAACCAATGGATCGCGAATTGGTTGAGCAACAGACAACAAAGAGTTGTGATTGACGGATTTAACTCAGAGTGGGCGCCGGTCACTAATGGCGTCCCTCAGGGCTCGGTTCTTGGCCCAGTGCTCTTCATTATTATTATTATTATTATTTTTTACAGCTAAGGAGACAGCTCAAGGGCGCAAAGAAAAAAAAAAGAAAAAAAAAAGGCCCGCTACTCACTGCTCCCGAACAGAGGTTAAAGGAGTGTCCAAAATCAGGGGTTAATTTGGGGAGGAGAGGTGTCCTGATACCTTCTTCTTGAAAGAGTTCAAGTCTTAGGCAGGAGGAGATACAGATGAAGGAAGATTGTTCCATAGTTTACCAGCGTGAGGGATGAAAGAGTGAAGATGTTGGTTAATTCTTGTATAAAGGGTTTAGACAGTATAGGGATGAGCATGAGTAGAAAGTCGTGTACAGCGAGGCTGCGGGAGGAGGGGAGGCATGCAGTTAGTGAGTTCAAAAGAGCAGTGAGCATGAAAATATCGATAGAAGATAGAAAGAGAGGCAACATGGCGGCGGAGTCTGAGAGGTAGAAGACTATCAGTATAAGGAGAGCTGATGAGACAAAGAGCCTCTGACTCCACTCTGTCAAGGACAGCTGTGTGAGTGGACCCCCCCCCCCACACACACACATGAGATGCATACTCCATACGAGGGCGGACAAGGCTCCTGTAAATGGACAGCAACTGTGCGGGGGAGAAGAACTGGCGGAGACGGTACAGAACGCCCAGCCTCGAGGATGCTGATTTAGTAAGAGATGAGATATGGAGTTTCTAGTTGAGATTTTGAGTTAAGGATAGACCGAGGATGTTTAGTGTTGAGGAAGGTGATAGCTGAGTGTTGTCAAAGAATAAGGGATAGTTGTTTGGAAGATTGTATCGAGTGGATAGGTGAAGAAACTGTGTTTTTGAGGCGTTGAAGGACACCAGGTTCCTCTTGCCCCAATCGGAAATAATAGTAAGGTCTGCGGCTAGGCGTTCTGTTGCCTCCAGCCTTGAATCGTTAAGTTCCTGCAGGGTGGGTCTTCTTTAAAAGAAGTTGAGTAATGCAGAGTGGAATCATTGGCGTAGGAATGGATAGGACAGTTCGTTTTGGAAAAAAAGATCATCAATGAACAACAGAAAGAGAGTGGGAGATAGGACAGAACCTTGTGGGACACCACTGTTAATAGGTTTAGGGGAAGAACAGTGACCGTCTACTACAGCAGAAATAGAACGGTCAGAAAGGAAACTGGATATAAAGGTACAGAGAGAAGGATAGAAACCGTAGGAGGGTAGTTTGGAAAGCAAAGATTTGTGCCAGACCCTATCAAAAGCTTTGGATATGTCCAGCGCAATAGCAAAGGTTTCACCGAAACGGCTAAGAGAAGATGACCAAGAGTCAGCTAGGAAGGCAAGGAGATCACCAGCAGAACGTCCCTTACGGAACCCATACTGGCGATCAGATAGAAGGTCAGAAGTGGAAAGGTGCTTTTGAATCTTCCGGTTAAGGATTGATTCAAAAGCTTAAGATAGACAAGAAAGTTAAGCTATAGGACGGTAGCTCGAGGGATTGGAACGGTCACCCTTCTTAGGTACAGGCTGTATGAAGGCATACTTCCAGCAGGAAGGAAAGGTAGATGTTGATGGGCAGAGGCGAAAGAGTTTGACCAGGCAGGGTGACAGCACGGAGGCACAGTTTTTAAGGATAATATGAGGCATTCCATCAGGTCCACAAGCCTTCTGAGGATTGACGCCAGAGAGGGCATAAAACACATCATTTTGAAGAATCTTTATAACAGGCATAAAAGAGTCAGAGGGGGGATGAGTAGGAGGAATATGCCCAGAATCGTCCAGAGTTGAGTTTTTAGAAAAAGTTGGAGAGAAGAGTTCAGCCTTAGAGATAGATGAGACGGCAGTGTTGCCGTCAGGACTGAGGAGTGGAGGGAAAGATGAAGAAGTGAAGTTGGAGGAGCTGTTTTTGGCTAGATGCCAGAAGTCACGGGAAGAGTTAGAGAAAGCAAGGTTTTGGCATTTTCTATTAATGCAAGAGTTTTTGGTTAGTCGGAGAATAGATTTGGCACGATTCCGGGCAGAAATATAAAGTTCATAATTAACACTAGTTTGAAGGCTCTGGTACCTTTTGTGAGCTGCCTCTCTATCACTGACAGGACGAGAACAAGCGTGATTAAACGAAGGCTTTTTAGCGTGAGGAGTAGAGAAAGAACGTGGAATGTATGCCTCCATTCCAGAGACAATCACCTCTGTGATGCGCTAAGCACACACAGAGGGGTCTCTATCCTGGAAGCAATAATCATTCCACCTGGAAATCGGAAAAGTACATCCTCAGATCGTCCCACCGAGCTGAAGCAAAATGCCAGAAGCATCGCCTCTTCGGTGGGTCCAGAGGGTGTACAGGAGCGATAGGACAGGATGCAGAAATAAGATTGTGATCGGAGGAGCCCAACGGAGAAAACAGTTTGACAGAATAAGCAGAAGGGTTTGAGGTAAGGAAGAGGTCTAGAATGTTGGGCCGGTCTCCAAGACATTTACATCAACGACGTGGATGTTGGACTCAATAATCGCATTAGTAAATTTGCAGACGACACAAAGATGGGTAACTCGGTTTTCATTGACAAAGACAGGCAAAGCCTCCAAGAGGAGTTGCACAAAATTTCAGCTTGGTCGGATAGATGGGAGATGCCCTTTAACGTAGACAAGTGCCAGGTCCTTCAAGTTGGAACAAGAAATAAGAAGTTCGATTATGAAATGCGCGGCGCTAAACTCACGAGCGTTCAATGCGTTAAGGACCTGGGGGTCAAAATCGCGTCAAACCTCAAATTCTCACATCAATGCATCGATGCAGCAAATAAAGCGAACAGAATGTTGGGTTTCATTAAAAGAAATTTTTTATTCAAGAATGAAGATGTAATACTTCCGCTCTACAATAGTTTAGTCAGACCCCACTTGGAATATGCGGTACAGTTTTGGTCTCCTCACCATGCAAAGGACATTGCTAAATTAGAAGGTGTTCAGCGTCGGGCAACAAAAATGATCCCTTCCTTGCGCAACAAATCCTACGAAGAAAAGCTTTCCACCCTTAACATGTTTTCTCTTGAGAAACGTCGCCTCCGAGGAAAACTGATCGAATGTTTTAAAATGTTTAATGGTTTCACGAATGTAGACAGAACAAAATTGTTTATGATCGATGACACTTTGCGAACGAGGAACAATGGCATATTAACAGTGGTGTCCCACAGGGTTCTGTCCTATCTCCCACTCTTTTTCTGTTGTTCATTGATGATCTTCTTTCCAAAACGAACTGTCCTATCCATTCCTACGCCGATGATTCCACTCTGCATTATTCAACTTTTTTAATAGAAGACCCACCCTTCAGGAAATTAACGACTCAAGGCTGGAGGCTGCAGAACGCTTAGCCTCAGACCTTACTATTATTTCCGATTGGGGCAAGAAGAACCTGGTGTCCTTCAACGCCTCAAAAACACAGTTTCTCCACCTATCCACTCGACACAATCTTCCAAACAACTATCCCCTATTCTTTGACAACACCCAGCTATCACCTTCCTCAACACTAAACATCCTCGGTCTATCCTTAACTCAAAATCTCAACTGGAAACTTCATATCTCATCTCTTACTAAATCAGCTTCCTCGAGGCTGGGCGTTCTGTACCGTCTCCGCAAGTTCTTCTCCCCTGCACAGTTGCTGTCCATATACAGGGGCCTTGTCCGCCCTCGTATGGAGTATGCATCTCATGTGTGGGGGGGCTCCACTCACACAGCTCTTCTGGACAGAGTGGAGGCAAAGGCTCTTCGTCTCATCAACTCTCCTCCTCATACTGATAGTCTTCTACCTCTTAAATTCCGCCGCAATGTTGCCTCTTTCTATCTTCTATCGATATTTCCACGCTGACTGCTCTTCTGAACTTGCTAACTGCATGCCTCCCCCCCTCCCGCGGCCCCGCTGCACTCGACTTTCTACTCATGCTCATCCCTATACTGTCCAAACCCCTTATGCAAGAGTTAACCAGCATCTTCACTCTTTCATCCCTCACGCTGGTAAACTCTGGAACAATCTTCCTTCATCTGTATTTCCTCCTGCCTACGACTTGAACTCTTTCAAGAGGAGGGTATCAGGACACCTCTCCTCCCGAAACTGACTTATCTTTCGGCCACCTCTTTGGATTCTTTTTAGGAGCAGCGAGTAGCGGGCTTTTTTTTTATTAATGTTTACTTTTTTGTGCCCTTGAGCTGTCTCCTTTGCTGTAAAAAAAAAAAAAATAATAATAAAACTCAAATGTAGACAAGTAAATTCAGACTGCACCAAATTTTTCTTCACCAACGTTGTAGTGCGAGAATGGAATAAGCTCCCACCGTCAGTGGTCCAGTGTAACATGATTGACTCCTTTAAAAACCAGCTCGACCGTCACTTCCTTGAACTTAATATTAACTAGAGTAGAAAAGCAACGTTTTGGAGCCATCTGATTAGAACATAAGAACATAAGAACGCAGGAGTCTGCAAGAGGCCGGTAGGCCTGTACGAGGCAGCTCCTTTGACCCTAAGCTCCCGTGTATCTAACCCCACCTAATATCGCTGTCCATGAATTAATCTAGTCTATTTTTGAATGTGACAATTGTATTGGCACTCACCACATGACTGCTAAGCCTATTCCACTCATCCACCACCCTGTTAGTAAACCAATTTTTGCCTATGTCCCTGTTGAATCTGAATTTATCCAGTTTAAACCCGTTACTTCGTGTCCTACCTGGTTCTCTTACCAACAAAACCTTATGAATGTCTCCCTTATTAAAGCCCTTCATCCATTTATAAACCTCGATCATGTCTCCACGCACCCTTCGCCTTTCTAGAGAATGCAAGTTTAACTGTTTGAGTCTTTCCTCGTATGGCAAGTTTCTCACCCCTGAATCATCTTAGTCATCCTCCTCTGCACCGATTCTAACATTTTGATATCCATTCTATAGTAGGGTGACCAGAACTGAACCGCATAGTCAAGATGAGGTCTAACTAATGCTAAATATAGTTTGAGGAAGACTTCGGGGCTTCTGTTGCTTACGCTCCTTGAAATAAATCCCAGTACCCTATTAGCTCGATTTCTAGCTTGAATGCATTGTGCCCTTGGACGGAGATCAGAGCTCACTAAGACCCTTAAATCCCTCGCACCCAGACCTACTTATGAGAGTGTCATTTAAGCAATAGTTATATGAGGGTTGTTCTACCTACACTCAGAATACTGCACTTCCCTACATTGAACTCCATCTGCCATTTATCCGCCCAGTCATATAATCTGTTGAGTTCACCTTGAGAATACTAGCGTCCTGATCCGACTCAATTACTCTACCGATCTTGGTATCATCTGCAAATTTACTAACATCACTACTAATTCCTGTGTCTAAGTCATTGATATAAATAATAAACAAAAGTGGACCTAATACCGAACCTTGTGGGACCCCACTCGTAACACATCCCCAGTCAGATCTTTTACCATTGATTTGCACTCTTTGCTTCCTATTGCTAAGCCACGCCTTGACCCAGTTCAAAACTTTACCCTCTACTCCGTGAGCCTGTAATTTAAGCACCAGTCGTTGGTGAGGAACTTTGTCAAACGCTTTACTAAAATCAAGATAGATTACATCATAATTTTCATCTCTGTCAACCGCCTCAAATACTTTATTGTAGAAGGACAAGAGATTGGTGAGGCATGACCTACCTTTTGCGAACCCATGCTGCGAGTCGTGAATTAAGCTATGTTTCTCTAAATGCTCCCGAATGTTCCTGGCTATTATGGACTCCAGCATTTTCCCTATAACCGATGTTAAGCTAATTGGGCGATAGTTTGAATCATCTGAACTGTCAACCTTTTTAACTATCGGCGTAAAATTAGCTACTTTCCATAGGATCGTCACATAGCCAGTATTTACCGACATCTTAAAGATGTCAGTTAGTGGGTCACTGATTATATCACCTAACTCCTTTAATACCCTCGGAAATATCCCGTCAGGACCTGGCGACTTGTTCTTCTTAAGCTTATCTATCTCATCCTGAACTACTTGCCTGGTAATGATTATATCCCTCAATTTATCGCCATCCCCGCCCTCGTACACCTGAACTCTTTCCGGTATAGTCGTTCGATCCTCCTGTGTGAATATTGAAAGGAAGTAGTCGTTCAACAATGTGCTCATATTTTCGTAATTTTCTACTAGCTCCCCTGTGTTTGTTTTCAGCGGTCCAATTTTCTCCCGTGTTTTTGTTCTATACATCTGAAAGAAGCCCTTAGGATTACTTTTCGCCTCATTTGCTACTTTGATCTCATAGTTCCTTTTTGCTATCCTGGTGTTTTTCTTAACTAATCTAGATAGTTCGACGTACCGGCTCCTGAGATGCGTTTCCCCATTCTTTATTTTCTGATAAATTCCCTTCTTTAACCCAATCTCGTGTTTTAGTCCACGAGTCATCCACTTAGGATCATTGTTTTCTTTTCTAAGTGTTCGCTGTGGTATATGCTGTTCTTGCCCCTCTACTATTACTCTAACTAAATTATTGTAAGACATTTCTACCTGGTTCTCCTGGCTCTCCAATCCGCAGTTCTGGCCCTCATGAATCCCTAAATTATCCCAGTATACCCCTTCAAGATGTCTTCGAAGCCCCTCGTAGTTTGCTCTTCTAAAATCTGGCACTAACACTGGGTTTGGTTCGCGGGTTACCGCCCAGTCTAAGCTAAAACGAACCGTTCTGTGATCACTATTTCCTAACTCTCCGCCCACCTCCAGCTCACGTAGCAAGTTCCCATTATTGGTTAGGACTAAGTCTAATATGTTATCTCCTCTGGTAGGCTCAGTAACTACCTGCTTAAGGAAATTATCTTGTATAACTTCATGACAGTCCTCGGCTTCCAGGTCACCCACTAGATCTTCCCAGTCTATATTCCTATAATTAAAGTCCCCCATTACGCAGACATTTCTACTCATACTCGCCCTGCCAATCTCCTGTAGTAATATACTCGTGTCCTGCCTGTAAAGGTTGGGTGGCCTGTATATAACTCCTAGAGTTAGTTTTTCTTTCCCTTTGTAAACGTCCACCCAAACTGATTCTGAATCCATGTTAGTTTTGACTGAGTTGTTAACTAAACATTTAAAGTGAGTCTTTAACATATAGCGCAACTCCACCTCCCTTTCTGCCCCTTCTGTCTTTGTGAAACATCTGATAACCCGTTATTTCAAATTCTGATCTAAAATTTCTATTAGCAGTGTCTATCCATGTCTCAGTGATCGCTATTATGTCAAAATTTTCTGAACAAGCTACACCCCTTAGTAAGTCTATCTTGTTTCTGAGGCTCCTGCTGTTAGTATAGAAGATTCTTAGCCCGTCCTCTGTTACTCCCCTAGAATTACTTCTAAGCTGCCTGGTTATATTATGAGCTAGATGTCCCCTCCCATTACTCCTCCCATTGCTCCCATTACTCCTCCCCCCCTCGCCTATACTAAAAAATCCCTCAGGGTACCAAGTGCTCGCTCAAGGGAGTCTGAGAGAGCCTCAACACCCTTGAACGTCAAGTGTATCCCGTCACGGGCGTAGAGGGCATCGTTGCCAAAGAAGAGGTCCCAATTGTCGACGAACAGCCACCCATTGCGCTCGCAGTGCTCAGCAAGTCTGCTGTTCACTGCTATCGCCCTGGACAGCCATCCATCGCCAACGCCCCTCCTTGGCAGGACGCCACACACTACTGGTGACCCACCAGCGTCACGTATCCTGCCTAACAATTCTCTAAAACGCCTGAGAAGGTCTTCGCTTGGCACACGAGAAACGTCGTTTCCGCCACAGCTGAGAAAGACAATGGGGTTCGATCCCTCGCTTGCCATACACGCCTCAATCCTGTCTGATATATGGCCCACCCCTGCCCCTGGGAAACACACCCTCGTCCTGTTCTTATCCTTGGAGCAAAAATACCTGTCAACATAACGAACCTGACTATCACCAACAACAAGAACCCGACGGCCGGAAGGGGGGCCAGGAGGGGTGGGTGAAGGGGGGAGGGGAGGAGGAGGAGGGACCTGCTGTGAAGAACGAGGAGAAATTGGAATAGGTGGAAGGTTGAAAGTGGGAGGATGAGGATGAAGATGAATAATTATAAAGGGAGGGTTAGGTGGTGGAGGGAGGAACGTACGAGGATAGGGAGGAGAGGAAGAGGGGAAAGGGAAGGTAAGGGACAGGTGTGGGAGGAAGGGACGAGCGAGGAGGCGGAGGACAAGGAGGAGAAAGGGAGGAGGAGGAGGAGGAGAGTGGGCGGGAAGAGGGGAGAGGGGGGACGGAAGAGGAAGGCGAGGAATTTGAGGCGGAGGAGGAGGAGGAGGAGGAGGAGGAGGAGGAGGAGGAGGAGGAGGAGTATGTGAAAGGGAGAGTGAGGTGGGGGAGGAGGGACGGACGAGGAGGGAGGTGGAAGTGGGGGAAAGGGAAGGTGAAGGACAGATGTGGGAGGGAGGGACGAGCAAGGAGGCGGAGGACGAAGAGGAGAAAGAGGGAGAGGAGGAGGGAAGAAGGGAGAGGGGGGACGGAAAAGGAAGGCGAGGATGAGGAGGAGGAGGAGGAGGAGGAGAAGGAAGAAGAGGAGAAGGAGGGGTGGGAAGCGGGGAGAGCGGAGATGGTCGAGGAGGAGGAGGAGGAGGATGGGAGGGGCTGCTGTATGGTTGAAGACAATACTAGAGGGGAGGAAGAAGAGGAAGAGGAAGGGGAGGAGGACGAGGAAGAAGAGGAAGAGGAAGGGGAGGAGGAGGAGGCGGGGCTTGTTGCTGCTGCACTAACCAGTAAGTGTACCTGGGCGGCGAGAGTCGTAACCCTATTCTCTAACTCTATGATCCTCTGATCATCCTTCTGAGTCTTAACGCAGAACCTACAAACGTCCTTGGAAAGAAAGTACTGCTTGGCCATGCGAAGGCCACACCCAGAACAACGCTTGAGGGACGTCATGGTGAAGATATGGGCGAGGCAAGACGGAAACAATTAGGCGCGTTAAGACGATAACAAAGTACGCAGCTGCGGTGAGGTCGTCAGGTCAAAAATGTGTATCTAGGAAAACAAACCAACAGCTGCTGTGAGGTCGCAGTCAGGTCAATTCCCCGGGGAAAAGGGTGTGTCTCTGGTAAAAAGGCGCGGTTATTTCTACCCACCAAGACAAAACATAGGCCAATATTAATATACTGAGAAATCACTTATGTAAAGAAGATAATAACTGTGTTCACTAGGTTTGCGTGGAAAGATTAGTGTAGATTCACTTAGGTTTAAGGACAGACCACCTAGTCTGGACCATGGGGTCTGTGTGGTCTGATTTTCTATGTAAATCTCTCTCTCTCTCTCTCTCTCTCTCTCACGCGTCTTTGATAAGACAACTCTGACTGACGTCCGTCACGTCAGTTAACAAGAAGCTGGTAAACGACAGGATGATGCTTCGTATCAAATCGCGGGTTAAGCCCACGCAATGATCAGTCGGTCATCCGAGTCAACCAGGAAATGATCAACTCTGGTGCCCTCGGGAGAACGTGTAATACAGAGACGCTTCGTTTTGGAATACCGACTGAACAGGCTCTCTGAGGTGGCCACTGCATGGGTGCATACCATTTCATAGGCGTTTACTAAATGAATAAAGGCTATGCACTGGATTAAGAAATCATTGTAATCAACAAATACATAAACATACAAAAAACAACAAAATAAATGGAATTACGACCCGAAAGGAACCTAGTAAAGGCGTTAAAATGTATCACGTGAAAACATAAGGACATCTTCATTGCATTATATATCACACACTATTGCAAGGCTAGTTCAAACAAATCACAGAGTTGGAAATCTTTTTTTAGTACTTCGGTTGGAGTATTATTGAAATATAAACATCAAACAGCCTCACCCGCGCAACGCCAAAGTTGTACAACATTTAACAAGCTAATTATTACTACCATGCTGCCACACGGTGTACTTGTCAACGTAAGGAAGCGGCTAATCAGCAGCCACTGTGAAAATAGCAAACTTCACCCAGGCGGCAATACTCGCATCAACACTTGAATAGCCTATAAGGTATTCTGCATCTGGAATCTCTCTCCAGTGACTAGGCAATCCGTACCAGATAGAGCCTTGGTGATTGTGACGTGTCTTGCATGCATGATGCATTAATAGACTCTCCAAATTATCCCTTAATATATATATATATATATATATATATATATATATATATATATATATATATATATATATATATATATATATATATATATATATATATATATATATATATATATATATATATATATATATATATATATATATATATATATATATATATATATATATATATATATATATATACAGCAAAGGGGTCAGTTCAAGGGCATAAAAAAAGGGAAACAATAATGAAAAAAAAGCCCGCTACTCACTGCTCCTAAAAAGAGTTAAAGGAGTGGCCGAAAGATAGGTCAATTTCGGGAGGAGAGGTGTCCTGATACCCTCCTCTTGAAAGAGTTCAAGTCGTAGGCAGGAGGAAATAGAGATGAAGGACGATTGTTCCAGAGCTTACCAGTATGAGGGATGAAAGAGTGAAGATGCTGGTTAAATCGTGCGAAAGAGATTTGGAGTGTAAAGGGATGAGATTGAGTGGAAAGTCGTGTGTGGCGAGGCCGCGGGAGGGGGGGGGGGGAGGGGCAGACATGCAGTTAACAAGCTCAGAAGAGCAGTCAGCGTGAAAATATCGATAGAAGATAGAGAGACAACATGGCGGCGGAATTTAAGCGGTTGAAGACTATCAGTAAGAGGAGGAGAGCTGATGAGACGAAGAGCCTTAGATTCCACTCTGTCCAAGAGCGCTGTGTGAGTGGAGCCCCCCCACATGTGATATGCATACTCCATACGAGGGCGGACAATGTCCCTGTATATGGAAAGCAACTGCGCGGGGGAGAAGAATTGGGGGAAACGATACAGAACGCCCAATCTCGAGGAAGCTGATTTACTGAGAGAGATGATGTGATTTTTAATTTATTTATTTATTTTATTTATTTTTTTTTTTTTCGTTGGGGATATACCCCGGTGGAGGAAGGCGGTGCATGCCGCGCAACCCCCCAGACGGCTGGTAGAGAGATACCCAATTCTTTCAAGGAGGAGGCCCAACAACGGGGCTGAGAGTGTCGGAAAGAGCCCACCTTTCCACCCCCATGGTAACTGATAGGTCTCGAACCCACGCTCTAACAACCCGACGAAGCGCAAGGCAAAGACTCTACCACGGGACCACAGGAGCCCCCAAAGATGTAAAGTTTCCAGTTAAGATTTTGATTCAAGGATAGACCGAGGATATCTAGTGTTGAAGAAGGTGACAGCTGAGCGTTGCCGAAGAATAGGGGATAGGTGTTTGGAAGATTGTGTCATAAGAACATAAGAACATAAGAATATAGGAGTCTGCAAGAGGCCGGAAGGCCTGTACGAGGCAGCTCTTCTGAACCTAAGCTCCCGCTTAGCTCCCGTGTATCTAACCCCACGTAATATCGCTGTCCATGAATTTATCTAATCTATTTTTGAATGTGACAATTGTATTGGCACTCACCACATGACTGCTAAGCCTATTCCACTCATCCACCACCCTGTTTGTAAACCAATTTTTGCCTATATCCCTAATGAATCTGAATTTATCCAGTTTAAACCCATTACTTCGTGTCTTATCCGGTTCCCTTACCAACAAAACCTTATGAATGTCTCCATTATTAAAGCCCTTCGTCCATTTATAAACCTCGATCATGTCTCCACGCACCCTTCGCCTTTCTAGAGAATGCAAGTTTAACTGTTTGAGTCTTTCCTCGTATGGCAAGTTTCTCAACCCGTGAATCATCTTAATCATCCTCCCCTGCACTGATTCTAACATTTTGATATCCATTCTATAGTAAGGTGATCAGAACTGAGCCGCATAGTCAAGATGAGGTCTAACTAATGCTAAATATAGTTTGAGAAAGACTTCGGCGCTTCTGTTGCTTACGCTCCTTGAAATAAATCCCAGTACCCTACTTGCTCGATTTCTAGCTTGAATGCATTGTGCCCTTGGACGGAGATCAGAGCTCACTAAGACCCCTAAATCCCTCTCGCACCCAGATCTGCTTATGAAAGTGTCATTTAAGCAATAGTTATGAGAGGGGTTGTTCCTACCTACTCTCAGAATACACTTCCGCACATTGAACTCCATCTGCCATTTATTCGCCCAGTCATACAATCTGTTTAGTTCACCCTGGAGAATACTAGCGTCCTGATCCGACTCAATTACTCTACCGATCTTGGTATCATCTGCAAACTTACTGGCATCACCACTAATTCCTGTATCTAAGTCATTGATATAAATAATAAACAAAAGTGGACCTAATACCGAACCTTGTGGGACCCCACTCGTAACACATCCCCAGTCAGATCTTTTACCATTGATTTGCACTATTTGCTTCCTATTGCTAAGCCACGCCTTGGCCCAGTTCAAAACTTTACTCTCTACTCCGTGAGCCTGTAATTTAAGCAACAGTTGTTGGTGAGTAACTTTGTCAAACGCTTTACTAAAATCAAGATAGATTACATCATAATTTTCATCTCTGTCTACCGCCTCAAATACTTTATTGTAGGACAAGAGATTGGTGAGGCATGACCTACCTTTCGTGAACCCATGCTACGAGTCGTGAATTAAGCTATGTTTCTCTAGATGCTCCCGAATGTTCCTGGCTATTATGGACTTCAGCATCTTGCCTATAACCGATGTTAAGCTAATTGGGCGATAGTTTGAAGCAACTGACCTGTCCCCCTTTTTGAAAATCGGCGTCACATTAGCTACTTTCCATAGGCTCGGCACATAGCCAGTATTTACCGACATCTTAAAGATGTCGGTTAGTGGGTCACTGAGTACATTACCTAATTCCTTTAATACCCTCGGAAATATCCTGTCAGGACCTGGCGACTTGTTCGTCTTAAGCTTATCTATCTCATTCTGAACTACTTGCGTGGTAATCATTATATCCCTCAATTTATCGCCATCCCCGCCCTCGTACACCTGAACCCTTTCCGGAATAATCGCTCGATCCTCTTGTGTGAATACTGAAAGGAAGTAGTCGTTCAACAATGTGCTCATATTTTAGTAATTTTCTGCTAGCTTCCCTGTGTTTGTTTTCAGCGGTCCAATTTTCTCCAGTGTTTTTGTTCTATACGTCTGAAAGAAGCCCTTGGGATTACTTTTCGCCTCATTTGCTACTTTGATCTCATAGTTCCTTTTTGCTATCCTGGTGTTTTTCTTAACTAATCTAGATAGTTCGACGTACCGGTCCCTGAGATATGTTTCACCATTCTTTATTTTCTGATAAATTCCCTTCTTTAACCCTATCTCGTGTTTTTGTCCACGAGTCATCCACTTAGGGTCATTTTTTCTTTTCTAAGTGTTCGCTGTGGTATATGCTGTCTTTGTCCCTCTACTATTACTCTAACTAAATTATTGTAAGACATTTCTACCTGGTTCTCCTGGCTCTCCAATCCACAGTTCTGGCCCTCATGAATCCCTACATTATTCAGTCTACCCCTTCAAGATGTCTTCGAAGCCCCTCGTAATTTACCCTTCTAAAATCTGGTACTAACACTGGGTTTGGTTCTGGGGTTACCGCCCAGTCTAAGATAAAACGAACCGTTCTGTGGTCACTATTTCCTAACTCTCCCCCACCTCCAACTCACGTAGCAAGTTCCCATTATTGGTTAGAACTAAGTCTAATATGTTATCTCCTCTGGTAGGCTCAGTAACTACCTGCTTAATGGAATTATCTTGTATAACTTCAAGAAAATCCTCGGCTTCCAGGTCACCCACTAGGTCTTCCCAGTCTATATTCCTATAATTAAAGTCCCCCATAACGCAGACAGTCGAGTTGATAGGTGGAGAAATTGAGTTTTTGAGGCATTGAAGGATACAGGGTTCCTTTTACCCCAATCGGAAATGATAATAAGGTCTGAGGTTATGCGTTCTGAAGCCTCTAGCCTGGAGTCATGTAATTCCTGTTGAGAGGGTGTTCTGTTGAAAGAAGTTGAATAATGCAGAATGGAGTCATCAGCGTATGAGTGGATAGGACAGTTTGTTATGGAAAGAAGATCATTGATGAATAACAGGAAGATAGTGGGTGATAGGACAGAGCCCTGTGGAACACCACTGTTAATAGGTTTATGAGAAGAACAGTGACCGTCTACCACAGCAGAGATAGAGCGGCCGGAAAGGAAACTGGGGATAAAGGAACAGAGAGAAGGATATAATCCGAAAGAGGGCAGTTTAGAAAGCAAAGACTTGTGCCAGACTCTATCGAAAGCTTTCGATATGTCTAGCGCAACTAAGAAAGTTTCTTCATAAGGATGACCAAGAATCAGTTAAGAGAGTAAGAATATCGCCAGTCAACGACTCATGCGGAACCCATACTGGTGATCAGATAGAAGGTCAGAAGTGGAAAGGCGCTTTTAAATCTTCCGGTTAAGGATTGATTCAAAAGATTTAGATAGTCAGGAAAGTAAAGCTATAGGGCGGTAGTTTGAGAGATAAGAACGGTCACCCTCTTACACAGGCTGTATGAAGGTGTAATTCCAGCAGGAAGGAGAGATAGATGTTGACAGGCAGAGTCGAAAGAGTTTGACCAGGCAGGATGTCAGCACGGAGGCACAGTTTTTAGGGGCAATAGGAGGCACTCCATCAGGTCCATAAGCAATTTGAGAGTTGATGCCAGAGAGGGCATAGAAAACATCATTCTGAAGAATCTTAATAACAGGCATAAAGGAATCAGAGGGGGGATGAGTAGGAGGAATATGCCCAGAATCATCTAAAGTTGAGTTGTTATAGAGAGACTGAGCGAAGAGTTCAGCCTTATAGATAGATATAACGGAAGTGGTGCCGTCATGGTTAAGGAGAGGAGGGAAAGAAGAAAAAAGGAAATTGGAGGAGATATTTTTGGCTAGGTGCAAGTCGTCTCTGCAAGAACTAGAAAAAGCAAGGTTTTAACATTTGCTACAGTTAAAAGAGATTCTGGAAAGTCGAAGAATAGATTTGGCACGATTCCGGGCAGAAATGTAAGGATCATGGTTAGCGGGAGTTCGGAGGCGCTGGTACCTTTTATGAGCCGCCTCTCTATCTTCGACAGCACGAAAACAAGCGTGATTAAATCAAGGCTTTTTAGGATGAGGATTAGAGAAGGTACCTCACCTCTGTGATGCGCTGGGCACACACAGAGGGGTCTCGCTCTTGGAAGCAGTAATTATATATATATATATATATATATATATATATATATATATATATATATATATATATATATATATATATATATATATATATATATATATATATATATATATATATATATATATATATATATATATATATATATATATATATATATATATATATATATATATATATATATATATATATATATATATATATATATATATATATATATATATATATATATATATATATATATATATATATATATATATATATATATATATATATATATATATATATATATATATATATATATATATATATATATATATATATATATATATATATATATATATATATATATATATATATATATATATATATATATATATATATATATGTGTGTGTGTATATATATATATATATATATATATATATATATATATATATATATATATATATATATATCTATATATATATATATATATATATATATATATATATATATATATATATATCTATATATATATATATGTGTCCTGAGAGGCTGTTGTGTCCCGGACGCTCCTGCTTCGGGCAACACTCTGCAGTGGTTGACAGGACAGTCGAGGAGGGACGCTACTGGTCTATCCAAGGCTATCACCTCAGGCGGCTCAGAAGACAATTCCAGTAAGTAGATCTGGATTTGGCGTCTCAAGTTCGAAAAAGGTGATGGTGAGTGTGTGTGTGTGTGTGTGTAATTCACGACCACCACCACGACCTGATTACGTATTGGACACGTAATCGCCAGCAGGTACCCTCCCGACATGAGCAAGTGCTCTTTATCGTCCATCTCTGAGAACTGCCAGGACGTCACACACTACACACCCCATCCCCCTTGCTCAAAGGGGGACAGCAACTACTCCTTGTCAACGGAAAGAATCCGGCCTGAGCCGGCTTGAGCCGCCGCCCTGTCAGACCGTGAAGCCTGGCAGCGCAGCGCTCTACCAGTTGCGCCACGGAGTGGTGTGTGTGTGTGTGTGTGTGTGTGTGTGTGTGTGTGTGTGTGTGTGTGTGTGTGTGTGTGTGTCGACAAACTCAGGAAAGAACCATGGCAACAATAACAACAATAGCAGATCTAAAGTGGAGGACATCTTGACCCACTCTCCTTTTTCTGAAATCTCCATCCTATGAGATGTCAATGTTCACCACCAGCTTTGGCTTTCATCATCTTTCACTAACCAGCCTGATGAATTAGCCTACAACCTTGCTCTCCTCAACGATCTAGAGCAGTTGGTTCAGCACCCTATACTCGTATTCCCAACCGCCTTGGAGATACGCCCAACATTCTAGACCTCTTCCCTAATCCTTCAGCTTACTCTACCAAATTGTTCTCTCCGTTGGGCTCCTCCGATCACAACCTTACTCATGTATCCTGTCCTATCACTCCTGTACAGCCACTGGACCCACCGAAGAGGTTGTGCTTCTGGCATTTTGCTTCCGCTCGGTGGGACGACCTGAGGTTGTACTTTTCCGATTTCCCTTGGAATGATTACTGCTTCCAGGAGAGAGATTCCTCTCTGTGTGTCCAGTGCATCACAGAGTTGGTTATCTCTAGAATGGACGATTCTGGGCATATTCCTCCTACTCATCCCCCCTCTGACTCCTTTTTGCCTATTATTAAGATTCTTACGAATGATGTTTTCTATGCTCTTTCTGGCTTCAATCCTCAAAAGGCTTATGGACATGAAGGAGTGCCTCCTATTGTCCTTAAAAACTGTGCTTCCATGCTGACACCTTTCCTGGTCAAACTCTTTCTCCTCTGCCTGTCAACATTTACCTTTCCTTCCTGCTGGATGTACGCCTACATACAGCCTGTACCTAAGAAGGGTGACCGTTCCAATCCCTCAAACTACTGTCCTATAGCTTTAATTTCTTTTGTATCTAAAGCTTTTGATTCAATTCTTAACCGGAAGATTCTTAAGCATCTATCCACTTCTGACCCTCTATTTTATCGCCAATATTGATTTCACAAGGAACGTTCTACTGGTTATCTTCTTGCCTTTCTAACTTACTCCAAAATAACTGAACTCTCTTAGCCGTTTCGGTGAAACTTTTGCTAATGCGCTAGACATATCAAGAGCCTTGAATAGGGTCTGGCACAAATCTTTGCTTTTCAAACTACCCTTCTACGATTTTTATACATCTCTCTGTACCTTTGTCTCCAGTTTCCTTTCTGACCGATCTATCTCTGCTGTGGTAGACGGTCACTGTTCTTCCCCTAAACGTATCAACAGTGGTGTCCCGCAGGTCTCTGTCCTATCTCCCACTCTTCTTTTTTTTTTTTTTTTACAGCAAAGGAGACAGTTCAAGGGCGTAAAAAAATAAAAAAAATAATGAAAAAAAAGCCCGCTACTTACTGCTCCTGAATATAGTTGAGATGAGTGGCCAAAAAGAGAAATCAATTTCGGGAGGAGAGGTGTCCTGATACCCTCCTCTTGAAATAGTTCAAGTTGTAGGCAGGAGGAAATACAGATGAGGGAGATCGTTCAAGAGTTTACCAGCGTGGGGGATGAAAGAGTGAAGATGCTGGTTTACTCTTGCACAAGGGGTTTGGACAGTATAGGGATGAGCTTGATCAGAAAGTCGTGTGAGGCGAGGCCGCAGGAGGGGGTGAGGCATGCAGTTTGCAAGTTCAGAAAAGCAGTCAGCGTGAAAATATCGACAGAAGATAGAAAGAGAGGCAACATCGCGACGGAAATTAAAAGGTACAAGACTATCAGTAAGAGGAGGAGAGTTGATGAGACAATGAGCCTTAGACTCCACTCTGTCCAGATCATCTGTGTGAGTGGAGCCCCCCACACCTGAGATGCACACTCCTTACGAGGGCGGACAAGGCCCCTGTATATGAATAGCAACTGTGCGGGGGAGAAAAACTGGCGGAGACGATACAGAACGCCCAACCTCGACGAAGCTGATTTAGTGAGGGAGATGTGAAGTTTCCAGTTAAGATTTTGAGTTAAGGATAGACCGAGGATATTTAGTGTTGAAGAAGGTAATAGCTGAGTGTTGTCGAAAATTGAGGATAGGTGTTTGGAAGATTGTGTCGAGTTGATAGGTGGAGAAACTGAGTTTTGAAAGCATTGACCTACACAAGGTTCCTTCTACCCCAATCAGAAATGATAGCAAGGTCTGAGGTTAATTAAGCGTTCTGCAGCTTCCAGTCTGGAGTCATGTACTACCTGTTTGGATGGTCTTCTATTGAAAGAAGTTGAATAATGCAGAGTGGAATCGTCGGCGTATGAGTGGACAGGACAGTATGTTATGGAAAGAAGATCATTGATGAATAACAGGAAGAGAGTGGGTGATAGTACAGAGCCCTGTCGAACACCACTGTTGATAGGTTTAGGGGAAGAACAGTGACCATCTACCACCGCGGAGATAGAATTGCCGCAAAGGAAACTGAAGATAAAGGAACAGGGAGAGGGATAAAATCCGAAAGGGCGCAGTTTAGAAAACAAAGACTTTTGCCAGACTCTATCGAAGGCTTTTGATATGTCTAGCGCAATTGAGAGTTTCACCGAAACGGCTAAAAGAGGATAACCAAGAGTCAGTTAAGGGAGCAAGAAGATCGCCAGTAAAACGCCCCTTACGGAACCCATACTGGCGATCAGATAGCAGCTTAGAAGTGGAAAGGTGCTCATGAACCTTCCGGTTAAGGATTGATTCAAAAGCTTTAGATAGACAGGAAAGTAAAGCTACAGGGCAGTAGTTTGAGGGATTGGAACGGTCACCCTTCTTAGGCACAGGCTGTACGAAGGCGTACTTTCAGCAGGAAGGAAGGGTAGATGTTGATAGGCAGAGACGAAAGAGTTTGACCAGGCAGGGTGTCAGCACGGAAGCACATTCTTAAGGACAATAGGAGGCACTCCATCAGGTCATTAGCCTTATGAGAGTTGAGGCCAGAGAGAGCATAGTAAACATCATTAGGAATAATCTTAATAATAGGCATAATGAAGTCAGAGGGGGGATGAGCAGGAGGAATATGCCCAGAATCGTCCAGGGTGGAGCTCTTACAGAAAGTTTGAGCGAAGAGTTTACCAATAGAGATAGGTGAGACAGCGGTGCTGCCGTCATGGTTAAGGAGAGGAGGGAAAGAGGAAGAAGTGAAATTGGAGGAGATATTTTTGGCTAGATGCCAAAAGTCACGGGAAGAATTAGAGAAAGCAAGGTTTTGGCTTTTTATATTAATGAAGGAGTTTTTGGTAAGTCGGAGAATAGATTTGGCACGATTCCGGGCATAAATATAAAGATCATGGCTAGCAGGAGTGCCAAGGCTGTGGTAACTTTTGTGAGCTGCCTCTCTATCTTCAATAGCACGAGAACAAGCATGATTAAACTAAGGCTTTTTAGCATGAGGATTAGAGAAAGAACGTGGAATTTATGCCTCCATTCTGTGATATGCTGGGCACACACAGAGGGGTCTCTCTCCTGGAAGCAGTAATCATTCCACGGGAAATCGGAAAAGTATATCTTCAGGTCGTCCCACCGAGCTGAAGCAAAATGCCAGAAGCATCGCCTCTTCAATGGGTCCAGAGGATGTTGTTCATTGATGATCTTCTTTCCCAAACGAACTGTTATATCCATTCTTACGCCGATGACTCTACTCTGCATTACTCAATTTCTTTTGATGGAAGACCCACCCAACAGGAACTATACGATTCCAGGCTGGAGGCCACAGAACGCTTAACTTCACACCTTACTATCACTTCCGAATAGGGCAAATAGAACCTGGTGTCCTTCAACACCTCAAAAACTCAATTTATTCACCTATCCACTCGACACAATCTTCCAAACACCTATCCCCTATTCTTCGACAACACTCACCTATCACCTTCTTCAACACTAAACATAATCGGTCCATCCTTAACTCAAAATCTCAACTGGAAACTTCATATCTCTTCTTCTAAATCAGCTTCCTCGAATTTGGGCGTTCTGCATCGTCTCCGCCATTTTTTTTCCCGCGCAGAGATGCTGTCCATATACGGGGCCTTGTCCGTCATCGTATGGGGTATGCATCTCATATGTTGGGGGGGCTCCACTCACGCAGCTCTCTTGGACAGAGCAGAGAGTCAAAGGCTCTTCGGCTCTTCGTCTCATCAACTCCCCTCCTCCTACTGACAGTCTTCTACCTCTTAATTTCCGCCGCTCTTTCTATCTTCTATCCGCTGCTCTTTCTATCTTCTATCGATATTTTCATGCTAACTGCCCTTCTGAATTTGCTAAGTGATGCCTCCCCTCCTTCCGCGGCCCCGCTGCACACGACTTTCTACTCTAGCTCATCGCTATACTGTCCAAGCCCCTTATGCAAGGGTTAACCAGCATATTCATTCTTTCATCCCTTACACTGGTAAAATATGGAGCAGTCTTCCTTCGTCTCTATTTCCTCCTGCCTACGAATTGAACTCTTTCTAGAGGAGTGTATCAAGACACCTCTCGACCCGAAACTGACCTCTCTTTTGGACACTTTTCACTTTTATCTTCGTAGCAATCAACGATTGGCGGCTTTTTTTTCTTGTTCTTGTTGCCCTTGAGCTGATTCAATAGCTGTAAAAAAAAAAAAAAAATGTCACAACCAGTGCTATTTCACTCCAAAATGGTGATTCGTTTTATCCGCTGTCACTCATGCCATGCACCACGAAAATCACCATCGACAAAACCAGCAGCAATACGGTCAATAGGCGGTGGCTGAGTCGTCAGAGTAACGGCCTCGTGTTCAGGAGGACGCGAGTTCAATCCCCGCCCGGTGCCACCAAGCAGGGATTTTTCAGCCGCCGCCGAGTGGCTTAAAACTATCCACATGCTGTCCAGAAGACCACCTATCAACCCGGACTCTAAATTCTAGGATCAAAAATGAGCTCTGGGAGGGCAGCATGAGCCAATGCAAGATGGCGCCACTATAAACACTCGCCTGCGCCAGAACGGGTTGGGCCGACCATCAGGACCCACCGGAAAGAAGCCTTGGACCGACCATCAGGTTCCACCGGGAAGAAGCCTACCGGCGCAATAGGCAGAAAAAAAAAAGAAAAAAAAACCACCGCACGTCGACACGCAACAGTTTCCCAACCACCACCACCATCACAACAACACCACCACCACAACACCCCAACACCCGGCTGAAAAACATAATTAATGGCAAAAAGAGCAAGGTGGATCAACAACACAAACACAACCGTTTCAAAATGTCCAACTAATTAAGCTCATTGCCTTTTATTAATTAGGCTTGAACGTGAAATAATAATGATTGCACCGTCGACAGGTAGCGTAGTTTACATGCACTAAACTGAAAATATTGTGTATTAATTTCAGATAACTCTTATTTAACCCTTAAACACATTCCGGGGTCGGATCGGACCCCACTATATTTTCTCAATGGTAACACAGCCGCCTCATTGGCGCCAGACAGCTGTGCTTTTGTGTTCGCGTTGATGTTGTCGATGTTGTGTGCATGCCGCTCTCGCTCTTTCCGTGTCCAGTGTAGAAGCGATTGGTGCCCGTTTCGACCCCACGTATGTGTATACGTAATACAACGTTGTATTACGTAGTTCCCCCCCAAAATTTATATGTATATATATATATATATATATATATATATATATATATATATATATATATATATATATATAGATATATATATATATATATATATATATATATATATATATATATATATATATATATATATATATATATATATATATATATATATATATATATATATATATATATATATATATATATATATATATATATATATATATATATATATATATATATATATATATATATATATATATATATATATATATATATATATATATATATATATATATATATATATATATATATATATATATATATATATATATATATATATATATATATATATATATATATATATATATATATATATATATACATTCCCAATAAGCCTGTCAAGTATGGACTGAAACTTGTCCTTATAACTGACAACACAAGGGAGTACCTATTGGGGCCAAAACCGTATTCTGGGAAGGGAGATCCACCAGCTCAAGGAAACCTCGGCCTGGGACACTGCCTGACAAAGGAGCTGACTACGTAAACCATATCATAACACCAACAGGAACGTAACTGTGGACAACTGGTTCACCTCAGTTCCCCTTGCAATCCTACATATCCACCGTCTGCAACATCCCCATTGATGTTCAGCGTCCTAATGGAGCAATGGAGCAGGCGGTGTTGTTCAATATCAGCTCTCGCATAGTACGGTTTAGGAAGTGTCCGCGGGAAGATGTTAGAAAAAGCTGCAATGTGTGCTATACATGTATAAGGAGGCTCTCTGCAGATTCCTCAAATGTAAGTAATAATTTTCTATGAATTGCAACTGTACTAATGTACATTTGTACAAAAATACTCCAAAGATTTTTTTTTCACTAATAGAATGTCAACCTTTTTGACAGCTTGCCTCAGAATTAGCAGTGGTGCCAGAATGCTAGGGGTACATCAGCTGCATCCCACACTCCCAGGCTGTACTTGGGACACGCTACATGAGAGTACTTGCATGGGAAGGCCTGATACAAAATGTATTGTGAACAGGTGTACTATTTTTCATGAGTTTTGGAGATTTTTTTAGGGGGGTATCCAATCTAATACTTACTTATCAATTTTTACATATATTTGTTTCTCTAGAAACAGGATTAAGTTTGGCATTGCCCATGGTGCTTTTAGTTTGAAAGAAATGCAATTAGAAGTATTTTTTTCCATTTTTCAAAAGTTGGGGTCCGCAAGGACCCCCGTATGTGTTAGTGTATAATTTAATAGGGTATGTGTTTAAGGGTTAACCTCAGATCAATAATTATATAATTTTAAGAACACCTGTAAAATAATAAGTACTGGAGCACCCACAGGTTATGTAGTATATGCATCTAATTATAGCTATTCAATGATATCTTGGACGTAAAACGACAAGCTATATGAGACTCTCCATCATTTCCGTAGTCTCTCTAATGGTTTAAACTGTAATATATCACACACCATTTAGCTACGTTTCTCGATTTGTGTAATTATAAACTGTTCCTCTCTCATTTCTTATTTAGCATCCCAACCCCTAATTCCCAACGCTTCTTCCTTTTTACGTACTAGAACAGCCGAACGATAGGTAGATATTCTTTTATACACACGATCACAGCCTCATCAAGATGATATTGAGGATCTGTCAGAACCAACACGGCCTCTTTAGTCACTCCATAATATATAATGCATAATACATATTATAATATATAACATTTAATGCCGGTAAGCTAACTCGCTTCAGCTTCCTACTACTACACCACCCTGCCACAGTACTCCAACCTATTTGTCGATTTTTTTTATTGCATAGAGGAGAGACCAAAGGCTAGGGAAACGTATAAAATAAAATTGCCTGCAATGTGCTGGTACCCTTAAAGTAGATAGATGAATTATTCGAAAATAGTTATAGAATTAGTGTACGATAATGGGGTTTGACTCTTATAATGGAGGGCTGATGGCATAAATCTTCTAAAAGTAACCCACTTCCGAGTCAGCATACTCTGAGTTTTAAAGGCTTACGTTTCTGCCTATAGCACCGGTAGGCTTTCTTGGTGGAGCCTGATGGTTAGCCCCAGCCCGTTATGGCGCAGGCAAATGTTTATAGTGGCGCCATTTTGCTCATCAGTTTCGAATAAGTTCACTCCAAGATGCATATAAAACCCCAATTGGCCTGCCATAAGAGGTGAATGTATCGTGCGCGACTGCAGGACAGGTTACCCGGGCAGGCGACATCTAGGATCATTTCACTGCTTTATGTCTTGCATGTGAGAGCGTGTACCCAATAAAGTTGAAAGCAAACATTCACGGAGCGCTTAATTAATTTCCTATCTAGCCTTCAGGCGTGTAGCAGTAATGTGTTTGATCATGCCTATACCAATGCCTCTATAAATTTTCCTAATATCATTATTATACGTACTGTCAAATCTTTGCGTTGCAGCTTTTAGTACCGTAGCAGCATAATGAATAGAAAAATAGGTACTCGCTTTAATTGGCTGGTCTACTTGAATTACTCGAATTTAATTGAGAGCCCCTTAACAACATTTTCATACATACTGCATGACGCATATAAATGTGTACACCTTGCCGTCACTAATGCTGTGTACATACCTGTGTATCCCCGCACCCCCCCCCCCTCCCCCTACACACACACACATCCCTCCGGTGGGTCCATCGGTAGAGCGCTGCGCTGCGAGGCTTAACGGCCAAACAGGCGGCTGTTCGAGCCCGTTCAGGCCGGATTCTTTCGGTTGACTAGGAGTGGTTACTGTCCCCCATTGAGCAAGGGGGATGGGGTGTGTGGTGTGTGAGGTCCTGGCAGTGCCCATTGATCGACGATAATAAGCACTTGCTCTCGTCGGGAGGGTACATGCTGGCGAAAGCGAGTCAAATTCGTGATCAGACCGTGATGAATTACACACACACACACACACACACACACACACACACACACACACACACACACACAGGAGGTGAGAGAGAGAGAGCAATCAATTCGGCACAATCTTCCAAACACCTATCCCCTGTTCTTTAACAACACTCATGCAGGTGTCATTTTCTTCAACACTAAACATCCTCGGTCTATCCTTAACTCAAAATCTTAACTGGAAACTTCACATCTCCTCTCTCAGTAAATCAGCTTCCTCGAGGTTGGGCGCTCTGTATCGTCTCCGCCAGTTCTTCTCCCCCGCACATTTCCTATCCATATACATGGGCCTTTTTCGCCCTCGTATGGAATATGCATCTCACTTGTGAGGGGGGGGCTCCACTCATACAGCTCTTCTAGACAGAGTGGAGTCTAAGGCTCTTCGTCTCATCAGCTCTCCTCCTCTTACTGATAGTCTTCTTCCTCTTAAATTCCGTCGCCATGTTGCCGCTCTTTCTATCTTCTATCGATATTTTCACGCTGACTGCTGTTTTGAACTTGCTAACTGCATGCCTCCCCCCCCTCCCGCGGCCTTGCCACACATGACTTTCTACTCAAGCTCATTCCTTTACTGTCCAAATCCCTTACGCACAAGTTAACCGGCATTTTCACTCTTTCATCCCTCACGCTGGTAAACTCTGGGACAATCATCCTTCATCTGTATTTCCTCCTGCTTACGACTTGAGCTCTTTCAAGAGGAGGGTATCAGACACCTATCCTCCCGAAATTGACCTATCTTTCGGCCATTCCTCCTGACTCTTTTTGTAGGAGCAGTGAGTAGCGAGCATTTTTTCATTATTGTTTCCCTTTTTTTAATCATGAACTGTTTCGTTTACTGTAAAAAAAAATATTGTAGTTTTTCTTTGCTTACGAGTTTGATCAGTCACACGTGGTTTGGTAGAGTGCTACGGTAGAAGCGTTGAAGCGCCAGCTGGTGGTGGTGTTCGCATTTGACGGGTCAGTGGTTCGGAATTGATGAAGGAAGCTGTGCATGACGCGAGAATGTGGGCGGAAGCGGAGAAAGCAGATCATCTAAGGGAAAAATTTAGGTAAGGTAAAGAGCAGGGAAAAAGAATATAATAAGGGCGAGAGTGAGAGAGAGAGAGAATAGGCGGGCGATGAGACAGAACGTGACAGAAAGGAGGAAGGAGGGCGCCAGTGTACCTGAGGACGTCTGAGGTGGACGTCCTCACAGCTTCCATTCTGGATCGCTGTAACGCAGCGGCAGCCCTCAGTTCCCTCACACCCGAGCCGTCAGGCACCGCGCGCCCGCTGCCAGCCTGCCATCGCCACTCCTTGCTGGATAGTGTATTCTCTTCACCCTTTTGTGTGTGTTACTATAACAAAAAAAAAACAAAAAAAGTGACACAAGCTTAGAAAATAGTGATACGAATGTGAAGAAAATATGAAGGTTCGGAGTGAGGAAAAATAGAAGTCACAAACGTCTTGATCAAAAGTTTGTAAATGAAAGATGTTTACTTCTCTGAAACCAGTGAAAGTGAAAGTAAATAGACAAATTTTAAGCTATATAATTCATGCTGTAGGTCGTGACGGAAAATAGTTTTAACTGCAAAACGAGAACAGCTTGAACGGGGGGCGGTCTGGGCCTGAGGGGTCGAAAGGCAGTGACCAGGATCAATATTAACGCCAGAGAATGTGATGCCTCGTTAGTGAACTGTGTCGCAGATTTCCTGATTTACCTAACTAGAAAGATGTGAGTTTCCCCGCCTCAGAAATAAATAAAAATGGGACGTCGGTACCCAAATGTGTACAAGAATATAGTTTTAAGAGTGAAGATTTTCAAACTGTTTCCATCATTAGAGCCCAAAGTTACATACATAATGGAGTGAAGCGAAAAGTGAGTAAGGCGTGGCGTCACGGTGACCTAGCCAAGGTGTTACGACGGGATGGGCTGCCGCAGCTTGGTAATGGTGATGACCTCGTTCCTCTGGGCCACCGCGACGGCCGCCACAAAGGAGTCGAGTAAGTGTACTTTTACGATGAAGGCGGCTGCATGTTGTCTTGCCATTGTGGTGCTCTTGTGTTCCCACAACCCCTCACCCCTGCACCGCCCGCCCACACGGCCCGCGCATCCGCCCTGGCCTGGCCCGCACCCTTCCTTCCCCTGTCACCGCGATTCACACGCCCCTCACGGCCATCCTCCGACACGTGCCATGAAGCCCAAAGTGATAATAATAACTCAGCTTTCAAGAATCGAGTGAATATAAAACATTTTTTACACGTACATGGCAAAAGTATAGTGATTAAAATAACGTATAGCTATATATAAAAAAAAAAATATGTGATTTACAGATGGCTGGATCTATTCAGTACAATTAAGTAATATCTGAATATGAAAACCATACACACACACACACAAACACACACACACACACACACACACACACACACACACACACACACACAGGATCTAATACACATTAAATCTTTAGCAAGCTATCGACACCGCTGGCTCAGAGCTGGAGCCGTTTGTGATATAATCCTCGAATTTGTGGCTTATGATCAAATTTCTCTCTCTCTCTCTCTCTCTCTCTCTCTCTCTCTCTCTCTCTCTCTCTCTCTCTCTCTCTCTCTCTCTCTCTCTCTCTCTCTCTCTCTCTCTCGCTTGACGTGGAGTTCTTCAACGCCTGGGACAGTTTCTATGGACAAAGTGAACTCTTCCACAGGGACGGATTACACCTGTCTCCTATCGGGGCAGCCAGATTCGGAAGGCTCCTCAACGACGCAGAACGTGACATCCGATCAAAAAACGACTCTCAGCCACGTCCTTTCACCCCGCCCGTGTAAATAGACGCCGTGCATCGCAACAAACCCGTAACCGTGATCCCGCAAGTACCACCACCTCTAGTACCAAGCCTCTAGATAACTTAAAAATCCCTAGTTTCAATGCGCGTAGCCTAAGAAATAAATTTGATGAACTGAGATGTCTTGCTCTAACAGAAAATTTTGACACAATTGCTATAACCGAAACATTTATCGACACCACAAATATTGATTTAAGTTCCGAATACAACATAGATGGCTACAGACTCTTCAACAAAGATCGTGTAAACCGTAGAGGTGGTGGCGTTGCCCTTTTTGTCAAAAGCTATTTGCAACCCACTGACAAAACACCAAGAAATAGTAACGTTGAACATTTGTGCGTGCGAGTAAACATTGCAAAACTCAATTTAAATATATCTGTCACCTACAGACCTCCGGGGCAATCACTCGATGACGACCTTGAAATGTACAGCGTCTTAAGGCAGTCACTTAATAACAACTACTCACTAATATTAGGAGACTTTAACCTCCCCCATATCGACTGGGCGACACTGTCAGGTACAGAAGGCGAGTCACATAGAATGATCGAATTTCTAGAAGAAAATTATCTAAGACAAATGGTTTCTGAACCAACTCGACAAAATAATATACTCGACCTTGTTATAACGACTCAAGATAACCTAGTCAGTAATGTCACGGTAGGAGAACACCTCGGTTCTTGCGATCAAAAATTAGTGCGCGTCGACATTAGAGCTCAATCATCAGTGACTGAAAATAAAGTAAAGGTGCCCAATTTCAAAAGAGCTAACTTCGTAGAAATCCGACAAAAACTAACAGGAATACAACTATCAGATAACGGCAACGTAGAGGAAGCCTGGCTAAGCTTTAAAAATCACTTACTCACTCAGCAGAACACATTCGTCCCCTTGTGCGTGAAGCGAATTAACACTTATAAAAGCCCACCGTGGTTTAACAGCGAAATTAAACACTCAGTCAATGAGAGAAAATTGTTTTACAGGCTTAAGAAAGAACAATGCACGCCCGAAAGTATTAGACTTTATAATGATGCCAGGCGACGAGTAAAAAGATTAGTATGTCAGGAAAAAATAATACGAAATCTTTCTTCAGTTACATTAACAACAGAAAGGCGATCAAAAGTGGTATTGGACCTTTAACAAACAGCGACGGTGCACTAGTGACTGACAGCCAACACATTGCAGACCTCTTAAACAATTACTTTTCGTCGGTGTTTAATACTAACAGTCTTCCTCCCACTACCACCAACACCAATACTATTGTAAATCTCGAGCATGTATTGCCTAATTTTTAAATAACAACCGATGAAGTCCTTAAAGCTCTCCATTCACTTAAAACAAATAAAAGTCCAGGACCCGACAAACTATATCCTATACTGCTTAAAGAAACAAAGAGCGAAATACTCTCCTCCCTCACAACCGTATTCAATATGTCCTTGCGACAAGGCATCGTCCCTTGGGATTGGAAAAAGGCTAACGTGACACCGGTTTTTAAGAAAGGAGACAAAAAAGTACCAGGTAACTACCGACCCATTAATCTAACTTCAATTGTAGGTAAGCTACTCGAGAGCATAATTAGAGACAAAATTGTGAGTTACCTCGAAAGCCACTCATTAATTGAGGATTCACAACATGGCTTCCGTAACAAAAGATCCTGCCTGTCAAACCAATTGACTTTTTATAAGGATCTCTTCTCAGTTTATGACGTAACCAAATCATTCGACGTAGTCTATCTTGATTTCCAGAAAGCGTTCGATAAAGTCCCACATCATAAATTACTTTATAAATTAAAGCAAATAGGTATTGACAGTCAAGTAAACCAATGGATCGCGAATTGGTTGAGCAACAGACAACAAAGAGTGGTGATTGACGGATTTAGCTCAGAGTGGGCGCCGGTCACTAGTGGCGTCCCTCAGGGCTCGGTTCTTAGCCCAGTGCTCTTCATTATTTACATCAACGATATGGATGTTGGACTCAGTAATCGCATTAGTAAATTTGCAGACGACACAAAGATTGGTAACTCGGTTCTCACCGACGAAGACAGACAAAGCCTCCAAGAGGATTTGCACAAAATTTCAGCTTGGTTGGATAAATGGGAGATGCCCTTTAACGTAGATAAGTGCCAGGTCCTTCAAGTTGGAACAAAAAATAAGAAGTTCGATTACGAAATGTGCGGCGTTAAACTCACAAGCGTTCAATATGTTAAGGACCTGGGGGTCAAAATCGCGTCAAACCTCAAATTCTCACATCAATGCATTGATGCAGCAAATAAAGCGAACAGAATGTTGGGCTTCATTAAAAGAAACTTTTTATTCAAGAATAAAGATGTAATACTTCCGCTCTACAATAGTTTAGTCAGACCCCACTTGGAATATGTGGTACAGTTTTGGTCTCCCCACCATGCAAAGGACATTCCTAAATTGGAAGGTGCTGAGCGTCGAGCAACAAAAATGATCCCTTCCTTGCGCATCAAATCCTACGAAGAAAGGCTTTCCACCCTTAACTTGTTCTCTCTTGAGAAACGTCGCCTCCGAGGAAAACTGATCGAATGTTTTAAAATACTTAATGGTTTCACGAATGTAGACAGAACAAAATTGTTTATGATCGATGACACCTTGCAAACGAGGAACAATGGCATGAAACTCAAATGTAGACAAGTAAATTCAGACTGCACCAAAGTTTTCTTCACCAACGTTGTAGTGCGAGAATGGAATAAGCTCCCACCATCAGTGGTCCAGTGTAACACGATTGACTCCTTTAAAAACAAGCTCGACCGTCACTTCGTTCAACTTAATATTAAGTAGAGTAGAAAAGCAACGTTTTGGAGCCATCTGATTAATGTAGAATCAGACCACCTAGTCTGGACTATGGGGCCTGTGTGGTCTGATTTTCTATGTAAATCTATGTAATTCTCTCTCTCTCTCTCTCTCTCTCTCTCTCTCTCTCTCTCTCTCTCTCTCTCTCTCTCTCTCTCTCTCTCTCTCTCTCTCTCTCTCTCTCTCTCTCTCTCTCTCTCTCTCTCTCTCTCTCTCTCTCTCTCTCTCTCTCTCTCTCTCTCTCTCTCGTATACCAAACCCCCCAGTGAGACATTAGGAAAGATATGGGAAGCTTTTTAGTTGACTGTTTCGGATAACATCTCTCACACAATCCTTCTATTCCCTATTGTTATTCATGTAAGCCTATGAAACGTTCAAGGAACAGAGGAGACTATCGGGGCTGGGTCTTATCTCGCTAAATCGTACTGGAGTGGGACTTAAAAGGGTTGAAAGGCGCCGGGAATTGGCTGGTGACTGAAAGGAGGCTGTGGACAGGTGAAAGGAAGGTGACGGGAACTCCTGAGGGAAGGTAGACTGGAAAGGTGATGATGGAGAACACGAGAGAAAAGTCTGCAGTGAGTCAAAGGGAAGAGGTGAGGTGTAAGAGATGAGTGGGCGAGGTGACAATAGAGGAAAAGGAAAAGGGCAGGGAAAACAAACTAGAGGTGATTAAAGATAACACAGATGAAGGACTTAATTGGAACAAGAGATAAGGATAAAGAGGAAGGAAGGGCATTAAGGAAATAGATGATGAGCAAAGTGACAGTAGATAAGAGAAGGTAAAGGAAAACAAACGTGAAAAAAGTGGTGAACCAGGAAGAGACAGTCAATGGATGAGAAATAAGGAGAAGCAAGGATAAAGTGAAGGACAAAGAAAGTGAATTACGTTGGAAAGGAAAGTAACGGAAGCAGGTGTATAAGAAGCAAGGGTTACGTGAGGGAAAGAAGTGAGCCAGTGACAGGGGAGGAGAAAGGACAAGTAGAAGCAACGCTCACTCTTGTGGATAAAAATTGAAATGGTTAAAAAGGAAGTCAACGAGAACCCTGAAGCAGCGAGAGAAGGGAAGTGCATGAGGGAGGGGACAGAGTGGAGAGGCGACATAACATTCCCCACCAAAATCCAGTTTGTAAAATAAATCATAGTGTCTGACAATTATATGAGTGGAGATAATTCTTATGGCCACTGCGCCTCGCCATCCGGGTTTTAGAGTGACAGCTGGTTTCGTTCAGACTGATGGATTTCCGGTGCGAGTTCTGACATGAAAGTTTTGGACCGACGACTAAATGTGATCATATATAGACAATGAATAAATGAACACTGGAAAAAAAAAATGTTTTGCGGTGTTTACAAGCGTTTGTATTTTCGTGTTACTGAGAGAATACGATTACTTATGAACCATACATTTTTTTTTTTTTTTTGTGGAGGACGCTCATGTACTACGCCTGCACTCCTCCGAAGCCCACCCAGAAACAAAAGTCATTCCACGTGGAGGAAATGTGGCAACGACTGTACTCTCTCCCCTCCCCTCCTGGGAATAATGACTGACAAGTGTCATATATAAATAACTCTCTCTCTCTCTCTCTCTCTCTCTCTCTCTCTCTCTCTCTCTCTCTCTCTCTCTCTCTCTCTCTCTCTCTCTCTCTCTCTCTCTCTCTCTCTCTCTCTCACAAAAACAATAATTTCCGTTATGATGTTTGTTTGGAAATATCTGGGTAAATAAAGAAATTTAGTAAGTAAGAGCTTGCTTTCATTCATGTAACAATATGTGTGTCTGTGTGTGTGTGTGTCTGTGTGTGTGTGTGTGTGTGTGTGTGTGTGTGTGTGTGTGTGTGTGTGTGTGTGTGTGTGTAAGACATATTTTAACACGTGTGTGTGTGTGTGTGTGTGTGTGTGTGTACGACGCAGAAGTAGACATAGGCAGATAAAGGATTAACGATTGGACATGGAAGACGAAGGAAGAAGAAGACTGGGGACAAGAGAGAAAGAAATGAAAGTGATGATAAGCAAGGAATGGTGATCATTTCAAGCAGAGAGAGAGAGAGAGAGAGAATCAACTGTATTGATTATATTGAAGTAATCATTAACACAGGTATTTATTATTATTATTATTACTATTATTATTATTATTATTATTATTATTATTATTATTATTATTATTATTATTATTATTATTATTATTATCATTATTATTATTATGATAATTAGTAGTAGTAGTAGTAGTAGTAGTAGTACTAGTAGTAGTAGTAGTAGTAGTAGTAGTAGTAGTAGTAATATTAGTAGTAGTAGCCGCAGTAAAATACCATCTTTATCATTATCATCGTTATCATCATTATTCTTATTCTAATCTTTCTTCTTCTTCTTCTTATTATTATTATTATTATTATTATTATTAGTAGTAGTAGTAGTAGTAGTAGTAGTAGTAGTAGTAGTAGCATCAGTTGTAATATTATTAGTAGTATCAGCAGTAGAATGCCATCATTATCATTATCATCGTTATCATCAGTATATTTATCACCATCATAACTATTAGGCAAAGTATAAAGCATTTATTTTCCTCATCAAGGAAAAACAACAGCAAACGCTGACAACTTATATATTTATTCTTAACAATAATTTCCTAATAAAGAGATCACCCTCCTTCTTTTTCTAAAACTTCCGCTAAGCGGTCTGGCATAGAGGCCACCATTTTTCTAATTGTCTCTGGCTTATTCCTGAGGGTCTCCCAGGACCTTTTTATATGAGCCATTAAGGTCTGTGGATTGCGTTCCCCCGCTGGATCACATGAATTAACTATATTTGCCCAGACATGTTCTATAGGGTTGAGGTCGCAACCCCTACTCGACCAGTCCAGGAGCTGCAATATATCTTGGTTTGCAAGCCACTCCTGGATCATCCTAGCCATTTGTATTGGGCTCCTGTCCCGGACAAATATGATTGGTCCAGGGTGGGCGCCATAAAAGTAGTGTGAACATAGTCATTAAAATCAAGGTACCGAAAAATATGATGTAAATTAATTACTTAAACACAAGGTGCCATAAAATGTGATCCAATATAGCACACACACAAAAAAAAAAAAAAGCACACACATCTACGAACATCAACGTATCAAAATACGATCAAAACAATGACAACTTAACGATAAAATGGAGGTGCAAGAAACATGATGGAAAGATTTATGGAATCGAGATGACGGCAAGTGGATGGAGCAAAGGAGGAGGAACACAAAGAAACACAAAGGAAGAACAAACAACAGCAGACCTGCTGGTCCTTACGAGGCTGTTTGTGACAAGCTACACTAACTATCTAATCAAAGGTGGAATATGAAGGACGGCAAAGGGGAAGACTTCTCCCCACCCCCCCCCCAATCCCTCCAGCCAAAGCTGGCATGAAAGGAAAAAGAACCATGCAGCATGGAAAAACTGCATGGAAATTATGTAGGAAAGAGGAAAGAATTACCATTACTGCTTCCACTAACCGGGCGATAAAAGCGGACAAGGACACAGGTATTCGAAAGAACTTAACGTTATTACGACAATGAGTAATATCTTAGTTGCTGGTTGGATTCAAAATACTTGTCTAATCTATTCTTGAAGGCCGTAACTGTTTTTTTTTTTTTACGTCTTGGCCTATTGCGCCGGTAGGCTTCTTCCCGGTGGATCCTGATGGTCAGCCCCGCCCGTTCTGGCGCAGGCGAGTGTTTATAGTGGCGCCATCTTGCATTGGCTCATGCTGCCCTCCCGGAGTTCATCTTTAGTCCTAGAATCTAGAGTCCGGGTTGATAGGGGGTCTTCTGGACAGCATGTGGGTAGTTTTAAGCCACTCGGCGGCGGCTGAAAAATCCCAGCTTGGTGGCACCGGTCGGGGATTGAACTTGCGTCCTCCTGAACGCGGGACCGTTTTGCTATATGTTCAGCCACCGCCTACCCTAACTATCAACGACATCACAGGGTAGAGAGTTCCAAACATTAACAACTCGATTGAAGAAGAAGTGTTTAGCTTCGTACGACGAGAATCTTTTACCTCTTATCTTGAAATTGTGATTTCTTCTTGTTCTATTTGATCGATCAATTGTAACCTTCCGCATTAATATCACTGATTCCTTTAAACATTTTAAACACTTCTATTAGATCGCCTCGCATTCTTCGTTTTGATAGGCTGAATACATTTACTTCTTTAAGTCTTTGTTCATATAATAAATTTATCAACCGAGGAATCATCTTTGTTACTCTTCGTTGAACTCGGTCCAACTTTTCTGTCTTTTCTGTAATAGGGAGACCAAAACTGTACACAGTACACTAGGTGGGGTCGAACTAACGAATTATACAGTTTTAATATTACTTTTTCCGGTTTATTATTAAAGACTCGTCCGATGAAGCAAACCAATTTGTTTGCAGTTTTAACAACCTCTGAACAATGCTGCTTGATATAGTGATTCCAAGATCCTTTTCTTTACTTACTGCAGAAAGTTGTTGGCCATTCATTACGTACCGAACGCGATTGTTATTTTCTCCGATGTGCAACACTTTACAATTGTCAACGTTAAATCTCATTTGCCATTGATTGGCCCAACGTGCAAGTCGATCTAGATCTGATTGTAAAGCTTCTTCGTCGTGTGTCGCAGTTACTTTACTAGCAATTTTTGTGTCATCAGCAAATTTTGATACTTTGCAAGTGAGCCCATCATCGATATCATTGACATGAATTAAGAAGAGCATGGGGCCAAGCACTGATCCTTGAGGAGGAGGAGGAGGAGGAGGAGGAGGAGGAAACATGGAAACATGAACTAGCAGGCAGCAGAAAGCCTGATGGCTCATGACTAGGCTGCCTGCTTTCCGTGATTTAATCAATCCGTTTGCCAAAGGAGTGGCTTGCAGGGAAGGGTTAAAGCACTTGTGCACCTACTCTTGAATACGTTCACTTCACTCCTGATGCAGCAAAGTGGCGATCAGTGCGTTTCTTGAATGAGTTGATGCTCTCTGCGCTAACCACTTCTGCAGGGAGGCTGTTCCAGTGGCGAACCAATCTATTCGAGAAAAAACTCCTGCCGATGTCGGTATTGCATCGCTTTGCTTGAATTGATTTTCCGTTGTTTCTTGTTCTCAGGTTAGTTTGTAGCGTGAAGAGCTTGGAGTGATCAACGTTGCTGAGCTTGTTCAGGTACTTAAAGACTTGTATCATGTCTCCCCGCAGTCGTCTCTTTTACAATGTGAAGAGGTTGAGTCGCTCGAATCGCTCTTCACAGGGCTTCGTCCTCAGTAATGGCATCATCTTCGTGGCGCGGCGCTGTACTCTCTCAAGTAATTCAATGTCTTTCCTGTAATTTGGAGACCAGAATTGCACGGCGTATTCCAGGTGGGGTCTTACCAGCGAATTATACGAGGATAACATAAATCCCGTCGTCTTGTATTCGAAGTTCCTCGCTTTGAACCCAAGCATTGTATTGTCTTTCTTACAGGCGGACTTGCAGTGTTTTGTTTGTTTCAAGTCACTGCTGATGGTGACCCCGAGGTCTCTTTCCTCTTGCACAACATGTAGTGGCTCGCCACCCATGTGGTTTGTGTGATTGCTGTTTCTGGATCCGATATGCATTACTTTACATTTGGTTGTGTTGAAGGACTTCTGCCATTTTTCCGACCACCGAGTGATCAGGTCCAGGTCTCTCTGGATAATTTCACAGTCTGCCGTCGTGAGGACCTTCCCACCCGCCTTTGTGTCGTCGGCAAATTTTGAAAGAATGGATTTTAATCCTATTTCTAGGTCGTTGATATATATGATGAAGAGTATGGGTCTCAGCACTGACCCCTGTGGCACTCCACTTGTGACCGGGAGCCACTCGGAGGCCTGTCCGTTGAGTACAACTCGTTGGGAGGAGGAAGAGAAGGAGGAGGAGAAGGGTGGTCCAAGAAGGTGCATGACTGATTTAATGGAGGACGTCGACGGCCTTCCCTGGGATGGACTTACATACGAGGTTGATTAACGAGCGACATGAGGCAGCTTGAGAGATTACTGCGGGAGTGGAGACCGGGGATTGCTGATGAATTAAAGTCTCTCTCTCTCTCTCTCTCTCTCTCTCTCTCTCTCTCTCTCTCTCTCTCTCTCTCTCTCTCTCTCTCTCTCTCTCTCTCTCTCTCTCTCTCTCTCTCATAATGGATCGAGATTGCAGATAGAGCTAGCGAGGTCCTGAGCCTTATTAACTGCAGCCTTGCATTTCAAGAAAAACCTCTAAAGCATACTCATTCGCGCGCATTTTTTTTTAGTTTATTATTAGCTATACAATATTAGTACCTTTTAGACGACAGAGATTTACGAGTATTATTTGTATTTAATCATGCAGCCAAAAATAAGAAATTGAAGTTTAGTATGCGACACGTAAAAAGCAAAAAATAACAAAATAAAAATTAAAGGAAAAAATGCCCACGTAACATAAAAAAAAAAAAATGTTCTTTCAAAGTGAAGCAAAACATGAAGTTGTGATTCTGCAAAGTGACAAAATCAGCTCCTTCAAGATGACTCAGTTCGACCCCGGCTACAGCGTCATAAAATTCTTAATTAAGACACCGAGTCAGCGTTAAGCCCCTCGGCGGCGGCTGAAAAATCCCAGCTTGGTGGCACCGGGCGGGGATTGAACTCGCGTCCTCCTGAACACGAGGCCGTTACTCTGACGACTCAGCCACCGCCTCCCGCCTCCCGCCTCGCGCGGTAATGATATTCTTGACTTTTAACTTCCCACAGGCAAGGTTCAGATCGATACAATACAATGAAATCAACAATCACTTGGTTTGGTTTACGTGACATCTTCACCGTAACCAATTGCACTCCACGCTAAACACAAATTTTAAACTGACAACTACACAGTTGAATCTCCACACTCGCTCAGTTCAGTTAATCCTTTCAGTTAAAAATATTGAAATTTTATTTGTCTCACTTTAAATGTTCAGTTGTGTTGAACTGATGAACTGAGATACTGAGCTACCTACACACGCGCAGTTTCAACTGACAGTTAGAACTGAACAGTTGTAACTGTCAGTTTAAACTGCACGTGTGTGGCCGGCCTTAGGGGTTTCCGTGAACTGAGGGATAGAAAAAGATACTTGTGATGCCAAAAAAAACAAAAAGGTAACTTGAAGGGTTCCATGATATGAGATCCGTAATGATAACGAAGCTAGACTCAATTATGGGTCACTTCATCTTCATGTTATACACCATCAGGGCAGAAGTGACGAGCAAATCACACAGGTCACAGGTAGTATTTCTTAGACGTAAACACCCAAATTGTTAACACACGCACACACACACACCACCACCACCACCAGGCTCGGTAGCTCAATCGGCTCGAGAGCCACGCTGCAAAGCTTCACGGACAAACAGGCGGTGGTTCGAGCCCCGCTCAGGCCGGATTCTTTCCGTTGATTACGAGTGGTTACTATCCCCCCTTGAGCAAGGGGGATGGCGTGTGTGATGTGTGAGGTCCTAGCAGTACCCAGAGATCGAAGATAACGAGCAAGCATTTGCTCGTGTCGGGAGGGTACCTGCTGGCGAAAGCGAGTCCAACCCGTGATCAGGCCGTGTTGAATTACACACACACACACACACACACACAGGCACACACAAAAAAAATATATTAGTAAGTGAGGTATGAATCGGTGAGGTATTTAACATGTACGGAAATATGCAGCGTGTTAAAACGAAAACTTCAGGAATTTTAGAACGTATAACTATGAAACTAGAAGAAACATGAACAAGTGAAAGAGTAAATATTTTAGCCTAAAGAGTATTTTTCAGCAGCATAATGAGTTGGATTTTAATTGCCATCGCCAGCTGTAAAGGAAACGGAATTTGAGTGGTAGATAAGTGTGTGTACGTGTGTAATTCACCACGGCCTGATCACGTGTTGAACTCGTAATCGCCAGCAGAGACCCTCCCGACATGAGCAAGTGCTCTTTATCGTCGATACTGCCAGGACCTCACACACCACACACCCGATCCCCTTGCTCAAGGGGGGACAGTAGCCACTCCTAGTCAAGTGAAATAATCCGGCCTGAGCGGGCTCGAACCGCCGCCCTGTCAGACAGTGAAGCCTGGCAGCACAGCGCTCTAACCAGTTGCGCCACGAGGTGGTGTGTGTGTGTCTGTATGTTTGTGCTCATTAGCTGATATATGATAGAGAGAGAGAGAGAGAGAGAGAGAGAGAGAGACAAAGACACAGACAGATATGCAAACAGAAAAACATACGTGTATAAAAGATACATGAGTAGGAGGCAGATGGGGTGGACAGGGGGTGGATGGAGGACGAGGGGGAGGAAGAAAGGAAGGCGGAGGGAAGCGGGTGAATAAAACAAGACTGACGCGGGGAGGAGGCAGAGTATGAATAAAAAATGCAAAAAAGGAAAACTATAAAATGCAGGCGGCTGTACTTATCCACACATAGCACCAGCGCTTGTAGCCTCGGAAGGAGGAGGGAACATGGAAACATGGACTAGCAGGCAGCAGAAAGCCTGTTGGCCCTGTACTAGGCTGCCTGCTTTCAGTGATTTAATCAATCCGTCAGCCATAGGAGTGGCTTGCAGGGAAGGATTAAAGCACTTGTGTACCTACTCTTGGATACGTTCAGTTCACTCCCGTTGCAGCAAAGTGGCGATCAATGCGTTTCTTGAAGGAGTTGATTGTCTCTGCGCTAACCACTTCTACAGGAAGGCTGTTCCAGTGGCGAACAACTCTATTCGAGAAATAACTCCTGTCGATGTCGGTATTGCATCGCTTTGCTTGAAGTGTTTTTCCGTTGTTTCTTGTCCTCGGGTTTGTTTGTGGCGTGAAGAGTTTGGAGTGATCAACATTGCTGAACTTGTTCAGGTACTTAACGACTTGTATCATGTCTCCCCGCAGTCGTCTCTTTTCCAACGTGAAGAGGATGAGTCGCTCGAGTCGCTCCTCGTAGGGCTTCGTCCTCAGTGATGGTATCATTTTCATGGCGCGGAGTTGTACTCTCTCAAGTAATTCAATGTCTTTCCTGTAATTTGGAAACCAAAATTGTACGGCGTATTCCAGGTATTCCTTACCAGCGAATTATACAAGGATAACTTAACTCCGGGCGTCTTCTCTTCGAAGTTCTTCGCTATGAACTCGAGCATTGTATTGGCTTTCCTACAGGCGGACTTGCAGTGTTTTGTTTGTTTCAAGTCACTGCTAATGGTGACCCCGAGGTCTCTTTCCTTTTGTACTACCTGTAGTGGTTGTGTAGCTGCTGTTTCTAGTTCCGATATGGATTACTTTGCATTTGGTAGTGTTGAAGGACATCTGACATATTTCTGACCACTGAGTAGAAAAGTCTGGAGACATTTTTGGAATTACTAAAACATAACAAAAACTACAACTGCAGTTACTACTATTACTACTACAACAACTACAGCAACTACTGCTACTACTATTATTACTACTAGTATACTACTACTACTACTACTACTACTATTACTATTACTACTACTTTTTTTTTTTTTTTTTTTTTTTACGTCCCGGCCTATTGCGCCGGTAGGCTTCTTCCCGGTGGATCCTGATGGTCGGCCCAAGGCTCCTTCCCGGTGGGGCCTGATGGTCGGCCCAGCCTGTTCTGGCGCAAGCGAGTGTTTATAGTGGCGCCATCTTGCATTGGCTCATGCTGCCCTCCCGGAGCTCATCTTTAATCCTAGAATCTAGAGTCCGGGTTGATAGGTGGTCTTCTGGACAGCATGTGGGTAGTTTTAAGCCACTCGGCGGCGGCTGAAAAATCCCAGTTTGGTGGCACCTGGCGGGGACTGAACTCACTTCGTCCTGAACGCTGCGCAGTCACGCTATCCATTCAGCCATCGCCTCCCCCTCCTCCTCCTCCTCCTACTACTACTACTGGTACTATAATTATTATGACCAATATATATATATATATATATATATATATATATATATATATATATATATATATATATATATATATATATATATTTTTTTTTTTTTTACAGTATAGAAGCAAATTTCATCATTATATAAACCACCATCCATTTAATGAAATGGGCATGAGCAGAAAACCAGTATTCCCATCTATAACAGCCTCCCCAACGTTGAACCCCCCCTCCCCCCCAACCACCACTCGACCCCGCCCCGGCCTGCATCGCTCCGCCTGACTGCACCCAAGCCCGGTGAGCAAGCAAATAATCTCAGGGGCAACATTTGGCGATTTATCTTGGTGGCGCAGCGGATTGTTGTGGCGGACGAAAAGCTCCCTGGGCAGGCGAGCCGGGAGGCCTCCTTCAGCCTCCTGATGACGTGCTCGCCCCCGCCAGCGTCACCTGTATCCTCTCCTCCGCGTTGCCTCTGTAAATTATACCAACACGTATTTTGGACTCACAGACGGCTGTGTATGTCAATTGTCTGGGTGTCCCGCGTGTTGGTGCTTGTTGTAATCTTGTTCGTGGCTCATGAAACACTTCCTCTTGTGATCTCTTGACTCGCAAGGGTTTCTGTGAGCTGAGGAATAGAAAAAAAAAAGATACCTAATACTGAATATATTTTGTCTTGTGATGCCAAAAAGAAGAAAAGGGTAACTTGAGGGGTTTCGTGAGCTGAGATCCGGAATGAGAAATAAGCAAGATTAATTTACTGATCACTTCATCATATCAATCAACCGTACAGAAGTGACGAGCAAAAATCATACAAGTCACAAGTAGTATTTCTTAGACGCCAAGGAAACACCCTAACTGCTAGCACACACACACACACACACACACACACACACACACACACACACACACACACACACACACACACACACACACACACACACACACACACACACACACACACACACATACACACACACACACACACAAACACACACACAAGCACACATATAAAAAATCTATTAGTAAGTGAAGCATGAATCGGTGAGGTATATAATATTTACGGAAATATGCAATGTGTTAAAACGAAAACTTCAGGAATTCTAAAACGTATAACTATGAAACTAGAAGAAAAATAACTCGGGGAGTTTTACATATACAAAGGATGAACCAGCCCCGGATAATGAACAAGAACAAGTGAAAAAGTAAATATTTTAGTCTTAAGTGTATTTTTCAGCAGCATAATGAGTTAGATTTTAATTGGCATAGCCAGCTGTAAAGGAAACTGAATTTGAGGCGTAAATAAGAGTGCGTGTGAGTATCTGTGTGTTTCTATTCACGGTCTGATCACATGCTGGACTCGTCATCGCCAAGAAGTACCCTACCAGCAAAAGCTGGCTCATTAGCCGATCTCTGGGGGAGTGAGAAAGAGAAACGCAACCAGAAGGAAAGCTAGAGACTGACAGAGGGAGAGACAAAAACACACACAGATATGCAAATAGACTAACATACGGGTATAAAAGAGACATGAGCAGGAGGCAGATGGGGGGGGGGGGGAGGGAATGCAGGAGGAGGAGGAGGAGGAGGAAGTGGAGGAAGAAAAGAAGGTGGAAGGAAGCGGGTGAATAAAACAAGCCTGACGCGGGGAGGAGGCAGAGTATGAATAAAAATGCAAAGAAGGAAAACTATAAAATGCAGGCGGTTGTACTTCTCCACACAAAGCACCAGCGCTTGGAGCCTTAGAAGGAAGGGGAAGAGGAGGAGGAGGAGGAGGAGGAGGAGGAGGACGAGGAGGAGGAGGAGGAGGAAACATGGAAACATGGAAACATGGAAATGCAGGCAACATAAAGCCTATTGGCTCATTACGAGGTTGCCCGCTCTGTTGATTTAATCTGCTCGACAACCACTTGGGGCCTGGAGAGTAAATGAAAGCACCTCGACATTGATGAGCAGATGAAAGCACCTCGATATTGAGGAGCAGATGAAAGCACCTCAATATTCAGTTTACTCCCGACGCAGCGAAGTGACGGTCGATTCTATATTTGAAGGAGTTGATGGTATTCTCATTTACTACTTCTGAAGGAAGATTATTCCAGTGACGGATGGCTCGGTTTGAAAAGAAACTCCTTCCGATGTCTGTGTTACGTCGACTAGACTGAATGGGTAAACCGTTATTTCTAGTTCTTAGGTTGGTTTGCAGTTCAAAGAATTTGGAGTAATCGACGTTATTGATTTTTTCAGATACATGAAGACTTGAATCATATCCCCTCGTAGGCGTCTTTTCTCCAATGTAAAGAGATTGAGTCGCTTGAGTCATTCCTCGTACGGGTGAGCCCTTAAGGTTGGTATCATCTTCGTGGCGCGTCGTTGAATCCTTTCCAGTAAATCAATGTCCTTTCTGTAATTAGGAGAACAGAACTGTACTGCATACTCGAGGTGCGGTCTTACCATGAAATTATACAAGGATAGCATCACGTCTGGCGTTTTACACTCGAAGTTCCTCGCTATGAGCCCGAGTATAGTGGTGGCTTTGTTGTATGCTTTTTTACAGTGATTCGCGTGTTTCAGGTCACTGCTGATAGTGACTCCAAGATCCTTTTCCTCCTGCATAGCTTGCAGAGGTCTCCCATTCATGATGTATGTGTGGTTACTATTTCTGGACCCAATGTGCATGACCTTGCATTTGTCAACATTAAAGGACATTTGCCATTTTTCCGACCATTCGATAATGTGATTGAGGTCTTTCTGAATGATTTCGCAGTCGGTCTTTGTGAGGGCCTTCCCCACCCCCCACCCACCTTGGTGTCATCAGCAAATTTCGATATTGTGGATTTCAGTCCTGATTCGAGATCGTTGATATATGTACGTGTACTATATATGATGAAGAAAATGGGTCCCAGCACTGACCCTTGAGTCATTCCACTAGTGACTGGAAGCCAATCGGAAGGCTGTCCGTTGAGTAGTACTCGTTGTTTTCTGTCGGTGAGCCAATCTCTTATCCACGCGATCAGATTGGCTCCCATGCCCGCCAAGTCTGGTTTCTCACTTGCAATATACGCCCTAATTTCGTCCTTTTTGGGTAATAGACTGCGTGCATTTGTGTACAAAATGGAAATGTGACTCCTGGTTTGGCCGCGTCGTGTTGTATGAGTTCGCTTGTCGGAGGCGTCGTTGGTTACACAGTTTCTTGCAAGCCGCATCGACACTACGGTTCGGTTGATCAAGGATTGCCTTTGCCTTGCCCTTGCCTGCATTTTTTTTAATAGCTTTTCGAGAAGCTTTCAACTACCTCGTTCAGGAGCCTTCCAAGCCGCGCCGAACCAATCTCGTTCAGGTGGAGCCCGTCCTCCCAAAACAAATCTGGGCGCTGGTTGAAGTGATGCCATGCGTTCGTGAACCCTATGCCTTCATCGTTACATAACTGCTTTAGACTAATGTTGACGCCGTACGCTTTACTGTTGTTGAATCCCTCGAACTTATTGATTCTCGGTAGAATCCCAGAGGCGATGATGTGAGGGGACTTAGTCATGACAGGTCCTGAGATTGAGTTGACTGAAGGTCGTTGGTTCCCGCATGGATCAGATACACTGTGTCATCCTTCGCATTTACTGAAACTGCATCGACAGCTGACTCAATATCGTCTAGTTTGGCTCCGGGATACACAAACGCTGCCGTGTCAATGCATTCCGACCGCAAAACTTCGTAAGTTGGCCTCTCACCACGCTATCGCCAACTAAGTTGACTCTAGTAGTCAGTTTGCCCATGCCAGGAAATAGCGTCTGGTTCGTACAAGTGACAGCTGGGAGAATGGTCTTGTGATTTCTTTTGGAAGGGCGCGAGGTACAAGAGGGAGTGCGGGCGAAGGTGGGTTTGGAAGTCGTGGTGGTGATAGTAGTGGGTGGTTGGGGAAGGGTGGAGGGTGAGGTGTGGATGGAGGGAGATGTGGTATCAGAAGTGGAAGAGGACGTTGAGCTCGTATTGGAGGTGGAAGGGGAAGATGGAGTGGTGATGAGGATAGGGAGGAGTCTAGGGTGTTGGAGGGAGAGGAAGGGAGGGCGGGAGAAGAGGTATTGGTACAGTGGATGGAGGTGGATGAGGTAGGAAGGGAGGTGGAGGAGGAGGAGGAGGAGGAGGAGGAGAAGGAGGAGGAGGAGAAGGAGAAGGAGGAGGAGGAGGAACACAAAGGAAGAACAAGCAACAGCAGACCTGCTAGTCCTTACGAGGCTGTTTGTGACAAGCTACACTAACTATCTAATCAGAGGTGGAAGATGAAGGACAGCAAAGGCGAAGGCTCTTCCATCCCTCCAGCCAAAGCTAGCAGGAAAGGAAAAAGAACCATGCAGCATGGAAAAACTGCATGAAAATTATGTAGGAAAAAGGAAAATGCTACCATTGCTGCTACCACTAACCGGGCGATAAAAACGGACAAGGACACCAGTATTCGAAAGAACTTAACGTTATTATGACAATGAGTAATATCTTAGTTGCTGGTTGGATTCAAAATACTTGTCTAATCTATTCTTGAAGGCCGTAACTGTTGTACTATCAACGACATCATAGGGTAGAGAGTTCCAAACATTAACAACTCAATTGAAGAAGAAATGTTTAGCTTCGTGCAACGAAAATATTTTACGACTTATCTTGAAATTGTGATTTCTTCTTGTTCTATTTGATCGATCAGTTGTAATCTTCCGCATTAATATCACTGATTCCTCTAGACATTTTAAACACTTCTATTAGATCGCATCGCATTCTTCGTTTTGATAGGCTGAATAAATTTACTTCTTTAAGCCTTTGTTCATATGATAAATTTCTCAACCTAGGAATCATCTTTGTTACTCTTCGTTGAACCCGTTCCAACTTTTCTATGTCTTTTCTGTAATAGGGAGACCAAAACTGTACAGTGTGTACACAGTACTCTAGATGGGGTCGAACCAACGAATTATACAGTTTTAATATTACTTTTTCCGATTTATTAATAAAGACTCGTCCGATGAAGCCTACCAATTTGTTTGCAGTTTTAACTACCTCTGAACAATGCTGACCGGGGTTTAAATTGCTTGATATAGTGATTCCAAGATCCTTTTCTTTACTTACTGCAGAAAGTTGTTGGCCATTCATTACGTAATGAACGCGATTGTTATTGTTTCCGATGTGTAACACATTACATTTGTCAACGTTAAATTTCATTTGCCATTGATTGGCCCAACGTGCAAGTCGATCTAGATCTGATAGTAAAGCTTCTTCTTCGAGTGTCGCAGTTACTTTACTTGCAATTTTTGTGTCATCAGCAAACTTTGATACTTTGCAAGTGAGCCCATCATCGATATCATTAACATAAATTAAGAAGAGCATGGGGCCCAGCACTGATCCTTGAGGTACGCCGCTTCTGACATCGAGCCAGTTAGATGTAACACCGTTTAGAACTACTCTCTGTTTCCGCTCAGAGAGCCAGTCCACAAGCCAATTGTGAATGTTACCCGAGATATCATGCGCAAATAGTTTACTTAGCAATCGTTGGTGGGGTACCTTATCAAATGCCTTTTGAAAATCTAGATATATGACATCTACTGATCTGCTTTCATCGAATACCTCAAAAAACATAATGAATAAAAATCAAGTAAGTTAGTTAAACACGAACGTTTACTACGGAAACCATGTTGTGAGTTATTTATTATGTTATTTTTTTTCAAAGAATTTCACCATATTGTCGCGAATGATAGTCTCCATTAACTTACAAATAATCGATGTCAGGCCAATTGGTCGATAGTTTCCTGGATGAGACTTGTCCCTCTTTTTGAGAAGCACCAATGGGGGAGGAGGAGGAGGAGGAGAAATAGGAGGAGGTAGAGGAGGAGGTGGAGGAAGAGGAAGTGGAGGAGGAGGAATAGGAGAAGGAGGAGGAGAAATAGGAGGAGGAGGAGGAGGAGGAATAGGAGGAGGAGGAGGAATACATAGATATACATAGGAAGAACAAACACCAGAAGACCTGTCGGTCTATGGCGAGGGTGTCTGTTTACTACCGCTACTACTAGTAATCTACGTGTGGTAGGACAGGATAGAATAGATGCAGGCTCCTCCCCACCCACCTCTCCCTCCGGCAACGTGCCGGCAGGAAATAGTTAGAAGAGAACATCATGTGCCTTTCAGGAAGAAAGGGACATGGAAATCTTACAGTAAAGAGATAAATAAGAGGAAATTACTACCCTTAACTTACGCTACTGGTGACCTAAGCTGTTGGGGAAACTAATGTTTTCAGGTTGTACTCGTGCTGCAGGCTGCCTGAGATAAACGAAAAAGGGTCAGTAAACATTGTATGTAGTTGGAAAAAAAAAACGCTAGTATTAAATTGGACTGCTCACGATGGGGTGATATGTAGTTTCAGGGGTTACAGGTAGAGGCTTGATCCTCGTTTACCTTCGGTACAGGGTTACGCTCCAGTATCCTGTTAACCTTACTGTTCCCACACCTCACTGCCTGAAATATATGAAAAAGGGTCAGTAAAATCTTATATCCCTGAAATACTTATCCAATGAAGACTCTAAGCTATTAATACTCTGTGCGCTAACTACTGACGGTGGGAGTCTATTCCAGTGATCGACGACTCTATTATTGAAATAACTTCTGCGCGCCAATGTGTTACATCGGTTTCCCTTTAACTTCGTGCCGTTGCTGCGTGTTATTGTGTTGGTGTCTCTCTGAAATAGACTATCTGGGTTAATGTTGTCGAATCTATTAAGGATTTTGAACACTTCAATTAAGTCCCCTCTTACTCTTCGCTTCTTTAAAGAAAACATATCTAAACGCTTTAAACGCTCGTCATACGTCAAGTTACGGAGCCCTGGAATATGTTTGGTTGCTCGTCGCTGTATCCTTTCTAGCAAGACTTAATCTTTGATATAATTCGGTGATCAGAATTGAACGTCGTAGTCTAAGTGTGGTCCTACAAATGCAAATTATAATCTCCTCATAAATTCGGGTGATTTATTATCAAAGTTTCTTAAGATTAATCCTTGCATCATATTGGCTTTTTTACTCGCCGCAGAACATTGATCACTCGTTTTAAGAGTGTTACTGATATTGACACCAAGATCTTTTTCTTGTTTTACTTCGCTGAGCTCATGTCCTTGAAGCTGATATTTAAAGTTAGGATTCTTTTCACCTATGTGCATTGCTTTACATTTATCTACGTTGAAACACACTTGTCATTTTTCGCTCCAGTCGGCAAGTCTTAATAAGTCTGATTGAATATTCTCGCGATTTTTACTGTTCGTTACCGTACCCCCTAATTTGGTGTCGTCGGCGAATTTGGCTACATTTGACAGGATATCAGTCTCTAAATCGTTCACGTAAATTATGAAGTGTTGGCCCCAGGACTGAACCTTGGGTGCCCCAAGGTTACGGGTAGCCAATCGGATGCTTCACCATTAAGAACTACACGCTGTTTCCTGTCGGTGAGCCAGTCATGAATCCACGCACATAGATGGCCACTAATACCGTGGGAACGCAGTTTTGAGATAAGCCTAACGTGGGGAACTTTATCAAACGCTTTCTGAAAGTCTAGGTAAATTACGTCATATGGGGCTCGGGCGTCCCAACTTGAATAAACGTCGTTGAAAAAAGTTAATAAGTTGGTAAGGCTAGATCGATTACTACGAAATCCATGCTGATTATCAGTTATCAAATCATTTGTTTCGAGGAAAGTGATCATTTTATCCCTGATTATTTTTTCGAATAATTTAATTAGGACAGACGTAAGGCTAATGGGACGATAATTGCTGGCTTGTTTTTTATCTCCTGTTTTAAATATCGGGTAACATTGGCCTTTTTTCCACTCCAGAGGTACACTAGGAGGAGGAACAGGAGGAAAAGGAAGCGGAAAAAGAGGAGAAAATAAAAATATATGGAATGCCAGACAAGGCTCGCAGGCAAAAGAAAAAAAGAAAGAAAAACATCCACCACGAAACTAAAAAAAAAACATGGACGGTCATTTTTTTATTCTATAGAAAAGAGAACAAAAAATATAAGATGTAGTAAAATATTCTATTATCCCGCGCTTTTCTCTTTCCCTCTCTTTCGTTCTACCTCTCTTTTAGTATCGTTTGTGTGTGGTGTGGAAAAGAGGGTGTTTCCGGGCAGGTCGGAGTCTGAAGAACGATAAGAGAGGGAGAGGGAGGGAAACGAGAGGGAAAGGGAAGCGGAGGAAGGTGAAGCAGAGAGAGAGGAAGAGGGAGGGAAACGAGAAGAGGAAAGCGGAGGAAGGCGAAGGAGAGGAAAAGGGAGGAAAACGAGAAGGAGAATGAAGCGGAGGAGGGCGAATGCGAGGGAGAGGGAAGCAGAGGAAGGCGAAGTAGAGGGAGAGGGAAGCGGAGGGAAAAGGGAGGGAAAGGAGAGGGAAAGGGAAGTGAAGGAGGGCGAAGGAGACGAAAAGGGAAGCGGAGGAAGGCGAGGGAGAGGGAGATAGAGAGGGAAGCGGAGGAAGGTGAAGGAAAGGACGGAGGAGGCGAAAAGGAGGACTGTCTTTGGCCTGTGCCGGATTATGTCTTTGCCTCGACGCATCTTTGAAAAAGCTCCTCTGACACATTTCCTGGAGTAAGCGTCTCTTTCGAGGGGCTGTAGAGTATTTGCTGCTGCTGACGGTCGTTATTACCACATTATATTGGTATTTTTCCTTCCTCTAAGCTAAAAATGCATTATTCCCGAGCCTTAAGGATGCCGTAGTTCCCAGAGTGTAAGGTTTTGTTCATGACTCGTGATATGTTATATGTTTTGATGTACGTTGACATCATGTGGTTGGGCCTACACGTCGTTTTCTTCACCAAATTTTCCTCTTATGGATTTTCATGAATCTCTCTCTCTCTCTCTCTCTCTCTCTCTCTCTCTCTCTCTCTCTCTCTCTCTCTCTCTCTCTCTCTCTCTCTCTCTCTCTCTCTCTCTCTCTCTCTCTCTCTCTCTCTCTCTCTCTCTCTCTCACAAACTGTCTGCATTTAGCTACCTATTTTTTTTTACGTCTACACCTGTAGCGCCGGTAGGCTTTCTTCAAGGACTTGGTGGTCGGCCCAAGCCCGTCATGGCGCAGGCAATTTTTATAGTGGCGCCATTAAATGCTTGGCTCATGCTGACCCCAGGAACTCATTCTCGATTCACTTGGATGGTTTCTTCTAGAGTCCGGGTTGATGGGTGGTCTTCAGGACAGCATGTGAGTAGTCTCAGGCCACTCGGCGGTGACTGAAAAATCCCAGGTGGTAGCGGGCGGATTCGAACCGACGTCATCCATGGCGCGGTGAATGTAGGACCCGCACGCTAACCACTTAGCCACCGCCTACCCTGTTCATACATTTTTTTTTTTACCTCATTTGGTTGGGCCTACACGGCGTTTTCTTTACCAAATTTTCCTCTTATGGGTTTTCATGAACTCTCTCTCTCTCTCTCTCTCTCTCTCTCTCTCTCTCTCTCTCTCTCTCTCTCTCTCTCTCTCTCTCTCTCTCTCTCTCTCTCTCTCTCTCTCTCTCTCTCTCTCTCTCTCTCTCTCATATGTATCATTCAATAGTCATACAGTGTGTACATTATTTTGCGTATTCAACTGTTTCAACGTTCTATTTCTTCACTCAGCTCTCCTTCAAGAGGCGGTCCAAAGATGCAAGGCTTCTTCAAAGGCTAAAACTTCAGTTCTTCCTGCAACACTTACACACCCATTACTGTAGCCCTTGTTCTCCCGCGCCCTCAGGTAGACAGGGAAGCGAGGCACAGTTCATCAGGCGTCTCTTCTCCCACCTGCCCTTCAAGTCTATCTAACATACCCGAATGGACTGCCGAGAGGCTCCCGGTAATCAAACGTAACGGCAGACCCAGGAACCGTGATGCACCTCGAGCTGCAGAGGCCATTTTGCCGAGAAAGAAGGATTGGGAGCACGCGGTATGTCATTTCGACGTAGCTGTCGGAAGCGAGAGAAAGACGGACGTTTTCTGGGCTGCCTGGCGTGTTTTTCAGGAAGGGAATGTGCGAGGGTTGTGTTGATATCTAAAAAGCACAGGGTCTGTTTAATGGCGTGTGTCGACGAAAGATCAACTACACATAAAACTAAAAACGTCAAACAGGCATAAACTATTCGAACAGGAACAAGTGATATGCGTTTTAGAAGTGTTCAGACTTTAAAGACGAGGCAAATATACTCGCTTGGCTATGGAAGATCACTAAAAGCATGGCATATATTAATACATCATTGACTATAAGAAAAATATGCGACTATGACAGTGAGGTGAAGACAGTATACCTCAGATAATGTTATGTGGGAGAACGAAGAGGAAAACGGACGGTTAAAAATTTTATGGAATCACCTCCACGACAGGAGAGCAAGTTCCAGCATCTCGCAGCACAGTGTCGTAAAGCAGCCCGCGCGTTCTGCCCTCCCTGCCCTCATTATCGCTGCGTCTGGCGAGGCAGTGCCTGCCGCGCCATATCCACCTTACGTACAGAGGAGGGCCGGAGGTAGCTGATTATGATCCCGTGTACGCGTTATGTTTGGCTGAGGCACTTATGCTATTGTTGTCTTTACTTTTGTTGTTGCTAGGCTCTCTCTGATGACTGCAAGTTGTGAACCTGAAGCCACAGCACGACAGGGAAAGTACTGGCAGGAAAATGATGCCCAGGGACTAATGTGTTTCTATTTTTGCAGATTCATAAGGAGCCATATTAGATTTATGATATACTGCATAAATTAAGGGAACTTGCAAGGATACGTCATGATATGAAAAAAAATAGAGAGTAAGCCTGATGTAAATGTGCATATATCGGGTTAAAATTAGTGCCCTGTATTCTACCGTGTAATAATAATAATAATAATAATAATAATAATAATAATAATAATAATAATAATAATAATAATAATAATAATAATAATCGGTTTATTTCGCAGATGGCAGCCGTTAGGCTGAAAATGTACATGTTAAAATTACAAAGTGTAACTATATAGAAAAAAAAAAACAATATGAAAGGGGTGTGGGTGTAGGTAATTTACATTAATGGAGGGAACGTTGTGGTGATGCTTGAGTGGTGAGGAGGTGGAGGAGTGCGGGGTGGTAGAGCGATGAGGCGGGAAGGTAATCTTCTTCTAGAAGGCGAGTAGGTGTTAATCCGAGGTCATCCCCAGGTCAAAATGCTGGGTCAGGTAGCAGCAGGTGGCCTGGGTGCAGGTAGAGGCGGTATCGGTGGTCACTCAGAAAGGGGCTTGGCGGTGGAGCGCTAATCCAATACAGGTGGCGAGACAGATGTGCAGACTCGCTGCTGTTCCTGGGAACAGACTGCACAGCCTGGTCGTGAGCAGGCTGAACATTGCCCCCACCTGAGTGACGAAGCCTCCACTGCACTGCACCTGACCAGACTTCAACAGCAGGATGGGCAGGATGGTGAGCCTGGGGGAGACCTCGGGGCGTCGGCAGGGACTTAATGGAAGGTCGCGGCGGCGACAGACTCGGCGATCTGTGTCTTCCCGGCATCACATACGCACTCCACTCACTCTGTCAGACTGTCACCATGATATCACTTAGTGTCACAAAAAATAACTTGCTTAGTAGTGTTTCTTGAAGAAGGTTTCTTGATGAAAAGGGAGACGGGGATGAAGGGGAAGGGGAGAGGCCAACAGGCTGGCCCCGGGCTGCTCCTTTCGGAGCGCCATGACCCACGTCCGTGTGTGTGTGTGTGTGTGTGTGTGTGTGTGTGTCTGTGTGTACAAGTAAATAAATCCCTTAGGTTTAACCCTCCTCTCCGTCCATCTGCCTCGTGGGACACGGAGGGGAAAAAGTGCCTCGGAGAAAAAATATACGATGCGGAAAAAAGTGAGGACGGGAAGCCTTGGCGTAACCCAGGGCAAGACGTGGTAAATGGAGACTTTGTGTCCGGGGCGTGAAGCGGTGACGAGTGACGAGTTTCAGGTGGAGCTAATTGGCGAGGAAAAAAAGACGGAAATTTCATGGGAAAACGAATGAGATTTTCATGTTGCGAGAACCTTAAAAATAGTATATTTGCTTTCACGGTCTTTAGCCTCGAATGTTTAAAAGCTTGAAGATTACGAATTTGAATTGTCATATGCTTAGTTATACTTTACCAACAATATTTTAAGTAGTTTTAAATGTTTAATAGTATCCCAACACACACACACACACACACACACACACACACACACACACACACACACACACACACACACACACACATAATACTAAAGTTGCACTTCTGGGGAGGAGCTGCTGAGAAACTGGATGCAAACACTAAATTCAAGGCAGACAGGATGGAGTCGCTCACGAGGCAACGATTGCTGCTACACGGACATTGACTTGTTGAATTAAGAATGTTGATGTGTGTGTGTGTGTGTGTGTGTGTGTGTGTGTGTGTGTGTGTGTGTGTGTGTGTGTGACGTTTCCACCAAATGTTTATTTCGTTGGCATCACAGGGTGTGATGGCAGCTGCCCCGGCCTTTACACAGGCTGCTGTGTGTGTGTGTGTGTGTGTGTCGCTAGGGGTGACTACACTGTCCACAGGCCAAGGGTCGCCAGGGACGCAGGTTGTCAGCTTAGGTTCCTCTCGCTCACCTTCATTCTTATTCTTAAACATATTTCCTATAAAGTTTTGAATATTCGCTTCTCATAAGGTCCCGGTAAGAAACTCCATGGTGGAAGAGGCGCATGCGCATGCACGCACTCGCGCACACACACACACACACACACACACACACACACACACACACACACACACACACACACACACACACACACACACACACACACACACACATACACACATGAACACACACACACACACACACACACACACACACACACACACACACACACACACACACACACACACACACATACACACACACAAGCACGCAGCCACCTACATGTACAAGTAAATAAATCCTTTAGGTTTAACCCTCCTCTCCGTCCATTTGCCTCCTGGAACACGGAGGGGAAAAAGTGCCTCGGAGAAAAAATATACGATGCGGAAAAAGTGAGGACGGGAAACCTTGGCGTAACCCAGGGCAAGACGCGGTAAATGGAGAGCTTAGTGCCCGGGGCGCGAAGCGGTGACGAGTGACGAGGGGTTTCAGGTGGAGTTATATGACATGATTTGGCGAGGAAAAAAGACGGAAATTTCCCGGGAAAACGAACGAGATTTTCATGTTACGAAAACCTTAAAAATAGTATATTTGCTTTCACGGTCTACAGCCTCGAATGTTTAAAAGCTTGAAGATTACGAATGTGAGTTTTCATATGCTTAGCTATACTTTACCAACAACAGGCTTCACGGACAAACAAGCAGTGGTTCGAGCCCCGATCAGGCCGGATTCTTTCCGTTGACTAGGAGTGGTTACTGTCCCCCTTGAGCAAGGTGAATGGGGTGTGTGGTATGTGAGGTCCTCCTGCCAGTACCCTGAGATCGACATTAATGAGCACTTGCTCACGTCATGAGGGTACCTGGTGGCGAAAGCGTGTCCAACTCGTGATCAGCCCACACACACACACACACACACACACACACACACCACACACAGCACACACAAACAACACACACATACACACACACACACACACACACACACACACACACACACACACACACACACACACACACACACACACACACACAGTAACTCAAGACTTTACGTGGAACACCCCTACAGATGCAGAAGTTTCCCTCCCACCAAACACTTCCTGGTGGACTCGCGACGCATAAACCAGAGCGGGTGTTAAATTCGAGGCGTATTGACTATCCGGCATTAAAAAAGATCCCAGGAACTTTTCCGACTGAGCAATTTCCTTGCCACTGACCCCTCAAGATGATCCTCGGCGCTCAGCAGCCCTGCTAAACTTTCCTCCTTCCTTCGACCAACAGTTCTCCTCGCCCTTCCTTCCCTCGCTAACATGTGATTTATCGTTTCCCTCTCACATCCAATTTCTTCATTACGCTTTCCTCATCTCTTAACGTCTCCTTGTCCTCCTCCTCTTATTCACCCTCTTATTCATTCATTTATCCAACTCCCATGCATATAGGTGAAAAGAACCCTAACTTTAAATATCAGATTCTAGGACATGAGCTCAGGGAAGTGAAACAAGAAAAAGATCTTTGTGTCATTATTAGTAACACTCTTAAAATGAGCGATCAATGTACATCGGCGAGTAAAAAACCCATATTATGTTAGAAATAATCTCAAGAAACTTTGATTATAAATCAACCGAACTAATGAAGAGATAATATTCAGCATTTGTAGGACCACATCTAGAATACGCCGTCCAGTTCTGGTCATCGAATTATATCAAAGATCAAATATTGCTAGAAAGGATACAGCGACGAGCAACGTATGACGAGCGTTTAAAGCGTTTATATATGTTTTCCTTAAAAAAAGCGAAGGATAAGAGGGGACTTAATCGAAGTGTTCAAAATCCTTAATAGATTCGAAAATATTAACCCAGAAAGTCTATTTCAGAGAGACCCCAACACAATAACACACAGCAACGGTATGAAGTTAAAGGGAAACAGATGTAACACATTGGAGAGCAGAAGTTATTTCAATAATAGTCGTCGATCACTGGAATAGACTCCCACCGTCAGTAGTTAGCGCACAGAGTATCAATATCTTCAAGTCTTCATTGGATAAGTACTTCAGGGATATAAGATTTTACTGACCCTTTTTCGTATGTTTCAGGCACACTGCAGAACGGCACCAACCTGATGACTTAATAAATTCCCCCACACCTTAGGTCACCAGTAGCGTAAGTTAAGGGTAGTAATTTCCTCCTATTTCTCTTTTTACTGTAAAATTTCCATGTCCCTTTCTTCCTTAAAGGCACAAGGTGTTCTCTTCTAACTATTTCCTGCTGGCACGTTGCCGGAGGGAGAGGTGGGTGGGGAGGAGCCTTCATATATTATATCCAGTCCTACCACGCGTAGATTACTAGTAGTAGAGGGAGTAAACAATTTCCCTCGCCATAGACCGCCAGGTCTTCTGGTGTCTGTTCTACCAATGTATTCCTATGTATTCCTTTTCCCTACCTTTCCATTATTCTCCTCCCTCGTTCCCGTTTATTTCTTTCTCTTCTCAGTCTCCTTTTTTCTTGTTTTTCATCCTTTCTGAATTTTTATATATTTTATCTATTTCTTACTTCCTTGCCGCTGATTTTTTTTCTCCCCCTGTGTTCCCTTCCTGATCTTTCTTCTACTTTTAACCTGTTGTTCCCCCTCTTCCACTCCATCACTCCTCGTTCATATTTCCTTTACCCTAATTTCGTTTGATGTCTTCATTCTCTTTAGTCTGTCTTTCTTTTGATCTTCCTCCCTCCTTTTTCCTGATGTTTTCGTGCCCTCATTTCCTCCATCTCCTTTCTGGTCAATTTCTCTTCTCCACCTGTTTCCTGTTTCCTCTCTCCTTCACCTCCATCACGTCTTCCTCTCACCCTTTCTCCTGACATCATTTCTCCTTTCGTCTAGTCACTTCTTCTTCATCTTCACCTTTCCCTTCCACTCTTCATCATCATTGGTCCTTCATCTTGAGAATATATACACGCTTAACTCACACGTATCTCATCTTAGGACATTGCTCTTCTTCGCTCCTCGTCTCACACCCTCTTGATTATTACTCTCTTTCCAGCTGATAACTCAAACCCTTTCCTTACCCCTGCATTTGCCTCTTCTTGCCTCACCTCCACCTACTCTATTATTCCCACTATACCTGTCAAGAGCATCTCTTATCCCCCGTGGCAGCATCCCTGAGATCCTCTTCCGGCAGACGCAGCCTCCTTCTCCCCTTTCTCCTCTCCTTCCCTAACGCCCTCCTCCTCCTCCGCTTATATCCTTTGGTAACATCACACCTCCATGACCAGAGACGCAGTAACAGCCTCCTTCTCCTCCTCCTCCTCCTCCTCCTCCTCCACTACCTTCAATAGGTTCCAGGTGCTGGAAGACACCATGGAGGATGAGTTTGAGACTCGCCAAGTTGGGGACTCCATGGTGCGTGGCCAGCTGCTTGAGTTATGTGGCCGTTCATCAAACGGCCGCAGAAAACGATACTGCTATCCAGGTGCCAGACTGGACGACATCACTGCAGCGTGCGATGATGTTACGTTTAATGTCGACCGAAACACACTCTTTGTCATTCACGCGAAGACAAATGACGTAAAGACAATCCGTTCTGAGGAACTGCTTGATAAATACCGCCGCATGATCAAGCAGTATAAACGAAAAGCGGATGCCAGTAACATCATAATCTCAGGAATACTCCCTAGGGTCGGTGCCGAATCTAACTTTTACAGTAAGGCCTTCAGCACGAACAACAGACTCCAGTCCCTTTGCTCGCAAGAAAACGTCCAGTTCGCTAACTTGTGGAACAGTTTTTACTACGATTCGGACTTGTTCCTTGCCGATGGCATCTACTTAAACCATGTTGGAGCAGCCCGTTTCGGGAGGTTGTTCTGTGACCAAGTGGCTCTTCGAAAGCCAAAAAACGCGAAGGCGAGAACACCAACAGCTCCAACGTGAGGGAGCACTCAACCCGCGCAACCCCCGACTCGAATCACATTTCCAGTGGCTGGGCACGTACCCAGAATTTACCGACATCCTAAAGACATTGGTACGTGGGCCACTAAGAACCTTCTTGCATTCTTTCAGGATACGCGGAAGGATTTCGTCTGGGCCTGGCGATTTATTTTTCTTTAACCTACCAATCTCATCCTGGACCACCTGCCCGGTGATGGTCACATCCCTCAACTTGTCGTTATCTGCTCCCCTATATACCTGAACTCTCTCCGGAATGGTTGTGGGATTTTCCTGTGTGAAAACTGAGAGGAAATAGTCGTTCAACATTTTACTCATATCTTCCCATTCTCGACGAGCTCCCCTGTGTTTGTTTTCAACGGTCCAATTCTCTCCCTTAATTTCGTTCTGAATAAATTAAGGAAGCCCTTGGGATCGATCTTGGCCTCTTTGGCTACCCTAATCTCGTAATTCCTTTTTGCTAGGCGGGTGCTCTTCACCGATCTGGATAGTTCAACATACCGACCCCTGAGATGGGTTTCCCCGGAGGAGAGGAACGTGAAGGGATATTAGAAAACCAGTATTAGGTTCAAGCGTTGGAAGAAATAAGCGATGAGACCAAAGAGGAGTAGGAAAAGAAAGAGGGGAAAGAAAAGGAAAAGAAAAAGAAAACGGTAGCGAATGAAAAAGAGAATGCAGGTGGAGGAAGATGATGGTAAAATAAGTGATAGAGGAGGAGAGAAAAGAGAAGAAGGAGAAGGAGGAGGTAAAGGAAGATAACGGGGAACTTGAAAGGAGATAGGAGATGAAGAGGAAGAAAGAGGAGACGGAGAAGTTGAAGGAGACGCATAAAACAAGAAAAAAAAGGAGAACTAGAAAAGAAACGAGAAAAAGAAAGTGTAGAAGGCAGAGGAGCAGGCGCATGGAAGAAGCTGGGATTGGATTTTTCGCAGCAGGTTCGCGGCCACACGCTGAGGAAGAAAGCAACTACGAGGTTCCTTTTTGTGTCTTGTGCAGCTGTTCTTTTCACACACTCCACACCAGACTTCTGTAGCTTACCTCCACCTACCCATTCCCTGTTATCCCTATCCCTTCCTCTGGCTGCCCATCCATCCCTTTCCTAGGTTCCCTCATCCCCTACACTTCCTCCCCACCCATCATATCCCCTCTCCATGTATCCTAGTCCATTCCCTCGTTTCCTCTTCCCTCCCTGTAAAGTTAAAATGCATCCTAAACAGACCGAACGGGAAGCGAAACCCATTAATAACACTCTCCCTGACATTACGACCCTTCAACCTAGCCTTTCACCCTATATTAAACACCCACCCACACCCACACCCACACAACCATTAGTAATCCGTAGACCTTAACAAAGATTCATAAAAGGTTTGAAGCACTTTAAAAACACTGGGGCATTTATACCACTTTGCTCTGACTTCTCTCACGCTCCTTGATTTCCTTGGAGAGGCGAAGACCCTTACGTATCCCCCACTTTCTCCTTATTTCCTCTCCAGGCGTAGTCAATAACCCTCCCTTCTAAAGTACCAGTTCTCTCCTATGTAGGCGTGATACCCTATTATATAATATTCATTTTCTTAAGTTTTTCCTTCCTTCATCCTCAGGCGTAGTCCTTTGCTCTCTCTACTAAAGTGTCGAGCCCTCCACCCGAAACGTGGCCCCTTACATCAACATCTCATCTCAGGCCTCTACTTCCCTCCCCAGCCATGGTGCGGTCCGTGTGGGTTGTGAGGGGAGGCCGCGCCGAGCTGCCCTGCGCCCCGACGCCCAAACATAAGCAAGACTCGGCCCTCGTGGTGCTCTGGTACCGCTACAGCGACACCATCCCCGTCTACAGGTGAGTGAGCGCTTCAACATATAACATAACCATACGCTAATATTAGTCCACTTCCAGGGAAAGGCCCTCAAAATGTTTTTCACTTCTCTGATGCCAATATACTTCAGCAGATGTGTTAATTCTTCTTTACACTTGTCGGTGGTGGGGATGGTACTTTTTCTTTATCTTAGTTGTCCATTTGTCATTAGCTAAACACATGACATGAACCTGCGCAAGCCACTCCTTAACGTATTTGAATATCTTGAACACTTATGTTCCCTCTTCCATTAACTTGCTTCTTTAATAGTGTTCCTGATGTGATTTCATCTTCCTCGATTTAGTTTTATTTTGAGTATCACCGTCATAATGGTTCTACTTTTGTTTAATACTGTTGCTTTCCTGGTACGTTAATTCGTCATATTTCTGTCTATGACACTACTTTCAGGAGTATACATATTCTATCAAAATATCAGGTAGCCGCCACAAAAATTGGAAGCAATGCATCTTAGAATCAGGGCGCCTTCTAACAGTCTCAAAATTTCGTTGTGAAACTTAAAGGTCGTTTGCGTGAGGAAAAAAATAATGGAATACTGGTCAAGACTTTCCTAATTTACATACTCGAGCTTGTAAGTCAAAAGACATTATAAAAGGGACAACACAGAGGCAGGGATGAGGACGCAAGGATGGAGTGTTGCCCTTGAACAGTTTAGTGAAAAGAGTCAGACAGGGTATGAATTGCTGAATGTCCCAAGCGTATTTGAGCGGTGAAAAATAGCAGAATAATGAGCGCGAAAAGCTTCGATCTTCATGTACATTAAATGTAGATTAATAGACCTCCAGGACAGCACATCGGGAGCTTTATTAAAGTAGAAAAAGGTAAATTATATAGATAATTTCCACTTTTACAGTTAATTGCAGTAGTTAATTAGGATCTTTAGGCTCAGGAAAGAGACGCATCAACTATTTCACGCACGCAAGTCACATATGATGATGGTGACTGAGTTTGTTCAACATATTCATCCAATATCATATTACATTAGTGGATAACTGCATTCCGTTAACAACCTCTACAATCATAAAAAAATATAAACAAATTTAACTCGATTGGCTTTGCGGTGACGCTGTGAATACGGATCACAGAGCAGCTAACGAATCGAAAACAGCGTTTGTCGTGCCGCCTAGTCGGAAGCCGGAAAGTTTGGCCACGGACGTTTTGTCCATGGACATTTTGGCCACGATATCGCCACCTGAGGACGTTTTGGCCACGCTGTTAAGGGCCGTCTGGAAGGCGGCGGAGAGTGATCGGGGCAAAAAGATCCCGGAAAAGATATATTAATATAATTAGATAACACACACACACACACACACACACACACACACACACACACACACACACACACACCTGCCTTTAGCTTGAGCACGAGGCAGTAAACTGCAATCAGAGCACCGCTCGGCCTCGCTCCTGACTCGCCGTCGAGAACAAAAGAGCCACTAACTCAGCGCCGCCGGCGCGACACACGACACGGCGTGAAGTGTCTTCGACGTGGACGCAATAATACGCATTGTTTGTGACTCTGCGCCTCAGCCCGGCACGTGACTCACCGGGACACAGTAACGCAACGCTGGAAAAAGAAACCTTTGATAATCAAGTCAACGTTGTGGGTGGTATTTTTTTGCCCCCTACAAAATACAGAATCCAAACATAAAAAAAAAGTTGAGAAAGAAGAAATTTGTTGACCAGGAGAAAAAGAAAACACATATTGGCTTTGCAATGGTCTGTAATATATGCATCATTAAGGCGATTCAGTTATTGTTGGTACCATGAACATGTGTGTGCACCGCTACATCTCTTTCTCCTAATGCTTCTCAGGCCTGGTAACTTTGTAACGAGTAATATATTTAACGCACCGCGGAAAGGACTAGGATGGCGTAAAAAAATAAGGGAAAGGATAAAGAATACTGTCATGACAGACGTTTAACAAGTTCTTGGAGGAATGAATTTTGAAGTAGCGAAGAGAATCTCACGCGCCGAGGAACGTGACCGCGGAGTGTCACAGGTAATTAATTGTTAAAAGCAGCAGCGGCGAGGGATGTGACGAACCACAAATGAAGGAGGAAACGAGGCGCGCGACAGTGGACAAAAATACACACACAAAAAAGGTCTGGCATAAAGTATTGAGTGAAAACACATCAATGCAATGGGGTGAATATATACGAGAAAAAAAAATATGTATAATGGTGAGAAAGTAGAATTATATTTATTTTGAAAATAAAAGTTTATTTTCAATATACCTGAGAGAATATCATAAATGTAAAGCAAGCTGATTTTTAAATAAAATGTGAAAAAAAATTAAAAACGCCAAGCACCGTCAGGGAAAATATTAGGTAATGAAAGAAAAAAATACAAGATATAACGAACCGAATAAAACCGCTAGAAAGATTAAAAAAAAAGTCATCTTTAAAAAAACTGGCAAACATATAGGGAGACGTGACAACATTTTTAGTCAAGCAGGTAACAGTCAACTCTCGCAGTCAGTCAGGAGTTTAGTCTATCGTATGCCACTCAAGTTAAACAGACAGCTTACATCGCCGTGCAATCAGTCATCGCTAACACACTCCGTCCATTTGACTTGTATATTTATCGTTTATCGGCCATAGACCAGTCTGCCAACACTCAGCCAACCAACCACTCGCTAGCCAACCAAACCAGCCATGCAACCACCACAAGACAGCCATTCTTTTAGTCAGTCAAGCAATCTTTCAGTCACTCAGCGAATCAGTAAGTTATCCACACAGTCTGCCATCATTCCCAGTGTTAAACCAGGCACATTTACAGATCAGCCAACCAGCCAGACTACCAGCCAGTATGACCACCCAGGACCTCTTGCCCCCAATCATCCCGTCACTCCAGCCAGGCATTTCCTTCACCCGTCTTCCCGCCCAGCTATTCCCCCAGCCGCCCAGACAACCTGCCAGTCCCCTGCCTATAAACAACGCACCTCTCCATTCACGTAGTCAATCCCTAGTCATCATCGCCATCAATTGAAGTCAAACTGTGAGAGGCGCGCTGCAGCTTTGATCTGCTGATTCTGTTTCCGGGGGGACCCTGAGCAAGCCCCGTGCGTGCGTCCTCCCAATTCTACAGCTTTCGGCATGATCGATGAGCGTGCTGCCTCCACAGCCACTTCAGACCTCGTCGTGATTTCCTTCACTCTGCATCGTCTCTTTCATCCGCATCTCGACGAGAGGGACGGACGCCCGGCCGTGATGGACGCGCCGGTATAGCCAGAGGTGATGTTTACGCGCTGTGCGGCTGGTTACGTCTCATGGACCAATTGTTGGGTTGATGTGCGGCCACTCCAAAAATCCTGAATCATCCTGCGAAGTAGCCCATTACGCAAAGTGTCAATTCACTTTTATGAGTGTTTTTATGACAATTTATCATAGTCCTGCTGTGAATCATGACTCCCCGTGGTCATATTTATGCATTCTCTGTCATTCGTATAAACAAAAACGGCACCGACGTAGCATCGAGGGAGCAGAGAACGCTACGAGTAGCAAATATGTCATCAGGGGCGTCAAAGGCGAGTCTTTCTACTCTTATATATCACCTACTGCCGAGATGAGCCTATTCAACGCATCGATGTCCTTGAGACTTGCATGCAGGAATTATAAGGACACCCTTGCAACGTTTGCAGTTACCTAGTTTGATCTTTGGTCCATCGTTCCAGAGGCTTCCACGCAGGTCATGCCATTGAGATGTCCACAACTGTCGGTAACAACTCACTGAACGCATCCTCTGCAAACTCAAGGAGATTGAACTACATTTCTGGTAAAGTACTGGCCACGATTCACAAATAAAATTGTCTAAACATTGGAAGCAAAAAGAAAAGTGAAAAAACGCTCATTTTACATAATCCTATTCCTATGCTATCTAATTCCCTTGTGAAAGAGTTTACCACCATCTACATTATTTCATCATTTTCGTAGGTAAACTCTGAAACAGCCTTCAGTTGTATGTATTTCCTTCTACCTGAGGAGTATCAAGACACCTGTCCTTCCGATTTTTAACCTCTTTTGGCTACACTATTTACTATTTACCGGGGCAGCGCCAGTGAAATATTTAGTTTCTTCTTTTATTTTCCCTTAGCTACCTTCCATTATGTAAAAAAATAACAGGTAAAAATACTAATCCTTCACGCATAAAACAGCCCTAAATTTCAGTGTAAACCTCTGACTCGAAATTCAGAGACCGTCTGCACAATCTCTGGGTGGTATTTCACGTGAACGTACAGCCCAGTCAGCAATCGACTTCCTCGGTGCAAAGGGAATGTCCGGGCATCTCGCTAACAGACAGTCGTGCATACAAGCGAATCGGCCAAATGGTATATTACCAACCAATCAGTCAGCCAGTCTATCAAAAGGAAAGTTGTTAAGGTAGTTTGTTGGTCAGGTCAGGTTAATTTTGAAGCGAGTTTCGAGTCTCTACATGATACAAAGTGCTTCGATGAAAGTGGTAGTGGTGACTGCGGTGGTGGTGGTGGTGGTGGTGAAGGCGGTGATGTTGGTGATGCTAGTAGTGGTGATGGTGATGGTAACGGCACACACACACACACACACACACACACACACGGACATTTATCATCCATATCCCTCAAAAGTCAAGTATAAAGAGAGGAAGGAAAGGAGAATGATGGGTTTTAAAAAGAACGACGCGTACTCGGGATGTACTTTAGCATGTCGTGGTGTTGATGGGGTGGTGATTGTGGTGGCGGTGATGTACGGGGTAGTTTGTTGCTGCTGACTGGTGGGGACACTTTTGTTTTAGGTGGTGATGTTGCTGTTGATTCGTAGTAGTAGTAGTGGTGGTAATGGTGGTGGTAGTAATAGTAGTAGTCATTATGCTTCTTGTGGAAGTAATATTCCCAGTAAGTGTGACGACGACAGAACTGATGAATGTTGTAGTGCTGGTGGAGGTCGTGGTGATCACTTCTGTCTTAAATGATCAAACTTAACTGTAATTTTACATATTATAATTGTCATGGTAACTGCAGTGCTAATAGCTATAGTTTGTGATGGTGGTGAAAGTTTTGTTTGTTTGAGGATGGGGTTGCTAAACTATGGAGGATAAAGTGAGGTTGAAAAGATGGAAGCGGTAGAGGTGGAAGGCAAGCAGGCAAACAGTAACGGCTGAGGGGGAGGGGGTGGAGGACTATGATGGTGGAGGCGATCAGGATCCATCACCAAACACGTATCTATGGAGCCATTTATCAAAGGGAGAGGAAGAAATTGGGAGAGAAGGGGAAGAGGGGGAGACAGGGCGGGAAGGCAGGTAAGGGTTCAGACACAGAGAAGGCAGAAGGTGAGTCGAGGTGGAAGATTAAATGTGGGCAATGATGTTTGGAGGGCAGAGTACTGCACGGATGGGAGTGCAAATATACAGGATAAATGTTGTCCTGATTAAAATTATATTGTAAAAAGAGCATGCAGGAACGACAGGTTATATTTTTGTTCGACTTTTGGTAGGTGTGAAATGCTTCCCAGCACGCAGGAATAGATGACAGGTGAGGGGAGGAGGTGTGTGTGTGTGTGTGTGTGTGTGTGTGTGTGTGTGTTTGTGTGTGTGTGTACACGCGCATGTTTTTGAAGAAGGAAAGTAAGACAATGGTGTCGTTTTAAAAGGTTATTGTAGACCGACAGGCTGAAAATTAAAAACACTGGAGACAGGGAGACCAATTGATGATAAGGCATAAGAGACAGCAGCTTGTTATGCCTTATCATCCTTCTAAGAACAAGACCATAAGAACATAGGGAAACTGCAAGAGGCCGAGTGGCCTACACAGGGCAGCTCCAGAATGCCCCCCACTACTCACGATGGGTAAGGTGTAGTTTCAGGGGTTACAGGTAGAGGCGTGATCCTCGTTTACCTTCGGTACGGGCGTACGCTCCAATACCCTGTCTCCTTACTGCACCCACACCTCACTGCCATCCTCGTCCATGTAGCTATCCAGTCTACTCTTCAAACAAGCTATCGTCCCTGCACTAACTATGTGATTGCTGAGTCTATTCCATTCCCCCACCACCATATTACTAAACCAATGCTTGCCTATATCTCTCCTAAATCAATACTTTCTCTAATCTAAATCCATTACTGCTTGTTCTATCCTGCTGGCTAATTCTCAGTACTTTACTTATATCGCCTTTGTTGTAACCCTTGACCCATTTGAATAATTCTATCAGATTTCCCCGCTCTCTTCGTCTTTCTAGTGAATGTAAGTTTAGATGTTTCAGCCTATCTTGATATAGGAGGCTCCTCAGCCACTGAATCATATTGGCCATCCTCCTCTGAACTGATTCTAGCAAGTTGATGTCCATTCTGTAGTGTGGGCACCAAAACTGGACAGCATAATCTAAGTGTGGCCTTACTAACGCTAAATAGAGTCTGAGGATGTCCTCTGCACTCCTGTTTGTTACCGTCCTGTTAATAAAGCCTAATACCCTGTTATCCCTATTCCTCGCACTAATACATTGCTTCCTTAATTTTAGGTCAGAGTTCACTAACAATCCCAAATCCCTTTAACACTCTGATCTGCCTATCGCTGTGGGGTCCCTATACCCGTGTAATGGGTTGCGTGTTCCTACACTAAGTACGCTACACTTGGTGATGTTAAAATTCATCTGCCATTTCTCTGACCAAGCTGACAGTTTGTTGAGATCCTCCTGCAGTGCTCTAGCTTCCTCTCCTGTCCTAATAGTGCGTCCTATTCTGGTGTCATCTGCAAATCTACCTATGTCTCTAGTTATCCCATTGTCTATGTCATTGATGTAGATAATGAATAAAAGCGGGCCTAAAACTGAGCCTTGAGGAACCCCACTGGTAACATTACCCCATTCGGATTTTTTACCGTTAATGGTAACCCTCTGTTTCCTGTCGCTAATCCACGCCTTAATCCAATCAAATACCTTCCCTCTTATTCCATGAGCCCTGACTTTATTTAACAGTCTCTGGTGAGGTACTTTATCGAAGGCCTTACTAAAATCAAGATAAACTACAGCAGATAAGCTAATAGCTCTCACCATTGTCAGCTGCTTCGTATACTCTATTGTAAAGGGATAAAAGATTTAGTGAGGCACGACTTTCCTTTTAATAAGCCCATGCTGTGAATCGTAAATTAAATTATGTCTGCCAATATGGTCCCTAATACTATCAGCTATTATTGACTCAAGCTGTTTACCTATAACTGACGTCAAACTAATCTGCCAATAGTTTCCAATAGAAGATTTGTCACCCTTCTTAAATATTGGAATAACGTGTGCCTGCCTCCATGAAACAGGCCCAACCCCTGTGTCTTGTGACTTCCTAAATACTTATGTTAACTGCCCACTGATTTCAGTTTTACATTCCTTTATTACCCTGGGGAAAAGTTCATCTGGCCCTGGCGCGTTAGTGACTTTAAGTCTATCAATCTGTCTAATCACGAGCTCCCTACTTATGTTGATGTCGGTTAATCCTTCTACCTCCTCCCCCCTGTAGATATGTTCTCCCTGAGGTATATCATCTAAACTTTCTTTGGTAAATACAGTTAAGAAATATATATTTAACGCCTCGTTCATTTCCTCATCTCTATCAATCAGTGATTCTCCTAACTTAAGCGGCCCTATCTTATCCCTAACCTTGTTCTTATAAAGCTGAAAGAAGCCCTTTGGATTGGTCTTTGCCTCCCTGGCAACTCTAATCTCATAATTACGTTTTGCCAACCGTGTGTTCTTCTTTACTGTTCTTGCTAAATCGTTGTAACTATCCCTTAGGTGAGTTTCCCCCCTCTTTTCCTTCCTATTTCAGTTTTTAGCCTGTCTGTCATCCATCGCGGGTAATTACATGTCGACCTGACTTTCTTGTGAGGTATAAACTGTTTCTGCCATAGTTTAATCTCCCTGACAAGACTATTGTACTCACCCTCCAAGCTACTGACCTGACTAGTGGCCTCACCAGAGATTAACGCCCCTCCCTGCTCTGGGTCCTGACCTTCCTCTGATCTTACTCCCCTAAGCCTTTCCCGCTGCTTTCTTATCCCCTCGTAATCCGCCTTTCTGAAAAATAATTAACTGCTTAAGTAAACTCTCCTGTGTCAAATCTAACAAATCTTGTGCCTCTTGGTCTCCGGATAAAGTATCCCACTCTATGTTCCTATAATTGAAATCCCCAATTACACACACATTTCTATATCTTGACGCCCTACTAATTTCCTGTAAAATGGGTTGGCTACTGTCCCTGGTAAGGTTGGGCGTTCTGTAAAGTACTCCTATCACAAGCTTCTCCTTCCTACCTATTGTTTCTACCCAGAGGGATTATGTATTGGTATCTACCTTGATTGAGTTGTTAATGACACACTTAAGATTGTCCCTGACGTAGAGTGCGACCCCACCCCCCTTCCTGCCTATTCGATCTTGGTGGAATAACTTATACCCTTCAATCTCTAATTGTGGGAGAAAGTGTCTGAGGGTTTCGTTTTTAAAGTTTCTAAAAAAAATTATGTTTTTTCGTCGTAATACCATTATTTTAATGGTAAAAGTACGAGTCTTTTAAGAAAACGTAACGGTGGCAAGGAATGCATTCATATGAAAACGTGACGTTCAAACTATCGAAAGATGGACAAAATGTCTCTAGGGTAATACACGAGATGGGCTTCACTGTCATGATTCATTATCCCCAAAAGAGGCTATACTGGGTTACGTCATACATAGTTCCCATTTATCATATCCGCTGCCTGGAGCGCCGGTAGGCTCTCTTGATGGGCCTGGTGAATGCCCGTTATTGGAGCAGCAGAATTTAATTTTGATTGGCTGCCGTGATATATGTCTTGCTTGGCCCATACTGCCCCAAGGTGTTCCTCTTGACCGAAGTCGCTAAAGTTAGGGATGACTGTATATCATGACAGTCTGTGGGTAGATTTACACCACTCGGTGATAGTCGGAGATTATCAGCGACTTGCGGCATTTCATTCTATTTAACTATTTTTTCTCAACTTCACCATTTTGATAACTAATAATTGAAATATTTTCTCACTATTTGAAAAGAGCAACGACGTCAAGAACTCATTACCTGGACATGTCTGAAACTTCACCTGTACTTGCAAGGCGGCTATTTCGAACGCGGCTTGTTAGTGCCGTAGGTTTTTAGTAAGCCGGTTAGCCCGCTACCGCCGGGTGGCCAGATGCTCAACCGGTGCCGGGCACTCGCCCTGATGATTTTTGTTTCACACTGGGAAGAGCGGGCCATGCCACGCCACGGCGAACTGTATATGAATTACTGACGGTGCAGCCCCTTTTGCATAATACACACACATACACGCGTCGTGCACACACACACACACACACACACACACACACACACACACACCATGGACTTGGTGGTGGAACAGCTCAATAAGCGTACAGAGTTGGTTCAAGGTACAGTGGGTGATCTGATCAAAAGTCTAGAATTCTCACAGGCCGAAATTGTGGACTTAAAGAACAACATCAAAGTGCTTCAGAAAACGCTAAATGAGAAACAAGTGATTAATGAAGGACTTGAATCCAAAGTTTCGGAGACGGTACAGCGACTCAACTACAACGAGGACTATAGTAGACGCAATAATCTACGGATCACTGGCCTCCAAGAACAAGCGGGTGAAACATGGGAGAACACAAGCACCAAAGTGTCAAAGATGATCAATGATAATCTAGAGCTTCCCCCTGTGAGTCTCGAACGTGCTCACAGGGTGGGACCGGTCAACCCATACCGTCCCCGGCCAGTCGTTGTACGGTTTGAGAAGTACAGCGACCGAGAAACAGTCATTAGGAATGCAAAGAAACTCAAAGGAACCGGCATCTGCATCAGTGAAGATCTCTGCCCTGCCACTTAAGAAATCAAGATGAAGCAACTACCTCTACTAAAGAATGCGAGAGATGAAGGTAAAATCGCGTACTTCCGTCACACGCGATTGATCATCAAAGAAAAAACTGGCCAACAATCATCATTCTCAACCATCGCAGCTGACCCGACACATCGAGTCGCTGGTCCGACTCCTTACAGCTCTGGCGGGGGCGGGGCGGCTAGGACTGGGACCACTGGAGGCGTAGGTTCTGCTGCGACTGGAGACTCCCAGACTAGTGCTTCGAAGACTGCTACTTCCCTGACTGGTGCTCTGCCGAAGGTACCTAGTGGTGGTGCTGGCGGTGCCTCCTCGTTGCTGCCTCATGCTGGTGCTGACGGGATGTCGACTGAGACAGGTGTTCAAATGGGAGGAGGAATGGACATAATGGGTGGACGTACCCAGAAGAATCTGAGAGAACGCAGGAAGAAGTAGATAAGTAAAGTCACTCAACATTCTTCAACTTCGATTTAACTAGCATGATATCAGTACTCTTGTTTTCATTCATGTCACCCAAAATACTGTTTATTGTTATTGTACAACCAATTGTCACTCCTGTGGCCTTTACTTAACACTTCAGGATTACCATTACCTCTACTTCACTTATATTTCTTCTACCATTAATCTACTACTACCAATACAATTACTACTACCTCTTAATATTACTTATTGCTACTATTGCCGCTTACTACTACTACTAATACTACTACTTCTACTACTGTTGGTGCTTCTATTACTGCTACTACTACTACCATTACTGCTATCACTACTTCTACTACTACTACTACTACTTTTAATACTACTTTTACTACTACTACTTTTACTACTACTACTACTACTTTTACTACTACTACTTTTATTACTACTACTACTGCTACTGCTATTACTCTTACTACTATCACTACTACTACCACTTCTGCTACTACCACTACAGCTACTACTAATGCTTTTTTTTTTTTTTTTTACGGGCCTCCATCTATTAGAGTTGCGTTGTGAGCGGTATATTTTCTCATATCCTTTCACAAAGCAATTCATTGGCCCCACCCCGCCAATGACTGTGGCCGACAACCATCTTTATTTAATATTACAAACTTTACTAAACATTTTATTTTTAAGCTAACAGAGCTTGTGGTTGATACGACTATCAACCACCGTCGCCTCAAAGTCCAGGTCAGCAATGCGGGTGGTTTTGGGTGCAGGTGACCTGGTTCCTCTCAGGCAGACCAAGGCTGACCTCAGGAGGGAGAAGGACAGCCTGCATCTCATCCAGGCGACCACACTGCTTCTTGGCTGTTGTTTCTTATCCGCCAGTGTTTCGGCGAGTCTTGCGTAGAAGCTCTGCGCCCTTGGTCCCATCCCTCCTGCCGTCGTGAATACTACCGGGGTGAAGGAGCCCTGGTCCACATTCTGTATTCTTTCTTCATATGCTCTGTTCTTCTCTTGTTCGTTTCTTCTGTGGGCTGCATCAAGGGTCAGGTCTCTGTGGCAATGGGCCATGGGATCAAAGATCCTTATATCAAAGTATGCCCTTTGTCCACGAGTCCAAAACCCTCTGGCGCTAACATCCACTCGTGCTTCGTTCGAAACATTAGCGGTGCGTCTGGCGAGGTGTTCGCCTTGCAGAGGGAGCAGCATGGGTTCCACAGTCACGTCGTGGCAGACTTCTTTCAGCATCTGAGCTGTTACGTCTCTTACTTCTTCATGTCTCATGCAGACGAAACCTCCTCTCTTACATGTCATGGCATGATTTTGGTTGAAGGGTGAGCCACAGTCACACATGTTTGGGAGCCCATCCACTGGCCAGCCATACCTGAGGGCAAGGGCATCAGTAAATTCTTTTTTGTTTAAGTTGAAGCCTTTTGCCCTGATAGGTAGTGTGGTTAGCCAGTTTGAAGCGCCTACTTCCTGTGCAATATCTGTCCTCCTCCTTGTGTCTTCTGGGAGTTCTCTCATTAGGTCACTCAGAGTGTCTCTCTGTTTTCCTTCTCTGTTTATGGAGATTTCATTCCTTAGTGACCTAATATCTTGAGGGTTGTCTTCACCCCTTTCATTTTGATTGGTAAAATATCCGGTCAAGGAGGCTGTGATTCGGATTGAGTTCCCGAATTCAGACTCAGCCAGATTTTGCGGGTTGGTGATGCCGAGCCCACCCATTCTTGGCGGCAACTCCAGCAATCTTCTCTCCTGGTCACTGGGACATCTCCCATTTGCTACTACTACTGCTACTATTTTTTTTTTCTAACGGGCCTCCATCTATTACAGTTGCGTTGTGAGCTGTATATTCTCTCATATCCTTTCACAAAGCAATTCACATATTACAAACTTTACTTAACATTTTATTGTTTAAGCTAACAGAGCTTGTGATTGATACGACTATCAACCACCGTTGCCTCAAAGTCCAGATCAGCAATGCGGGTGGTTTTGGGTGCAGGTGACCTGGTTCCTCTCAGGCAGACCAAGGCTGACCTCAGGAGGGAGAAGGACAGCCTGCATCTCATCCAGGCGACCGCACTGCTTCTTGGCTGTTGTTTCTTATCCGCCAGTGTTTCGGCGAGTCTTGCGTAGAAGCTCTGCGCCCTTGGTCCCATCCCTCCTGCCGTCGTGAAAACTACCGGGGTGAAGGAGCCCTGGTCCACATTCTGTATTCTTTCTTCATATGCTCTGTTCTTCTCTTGTTCGTTTCTTCTGTGGGCTGCATCAAGGGTCAGGTCTCTGTGGCAATGGGCCATGGGATCAAAGATCCTTATGTCAAAATGTGCCCTTTGTCCACGAGTCCTGCTACTACTACTGCTATTGCTACTACTGCTACTGCTACTACTACTATTACTACTACCACTACTGCTACTACTACTGCTTCTACCACTACTGCTGCTGCTACTACTACTACTACTACTACTACTACTACTACTACTACTACTACTACTACTACTATTACTACTACTGTTACTACTGCTGCTATTACTACTACTGTTACTACTACTACTACTGCTACTACTGCTGCTACTACTACTACTACTACTACTACCACTACCACTACTACTACTACTACTACTACTACTATTACTATTACTACTATTACTATTACAACTACTACTACTACTACTTCAGCTGCTGTTGTTACTTCTACCACTGCTGCTACTACTGCCATTACTGCTACTACCACTACTACTACTACTACTACTATTACTATTACTATTACAACTACTACTACTACTACTTCAGCTACTGTTGTTACTTCTACCACTGCCGCTACTACTGCCATTACTGCTACTACTACTACGCTAGATAACTACATGTTTCCTTTTAATAATGTTTCTGATGAAGATTTGATGGCTGTTTTTAATTTCGATGAAATATTCAGGCAAGAAATTTATGAAAGCTTTGATCCCTTAACCCGCAAACTGCTGTACGCCTTCTGGGCGGCTGAGCGGTAAGCTGCTGTAAGCCTTCTGGAAGCGGGCTTTTCAAACAGGCGCCAAAAAGTTTCCGCCGCGGCTTCAGATACTGCCAGAAAAACATTTTTGTGATAGAAAAATCTAAGAAATATGCAGGATACAACACATTTCGAGCTACAGATATGTGTATTGTAATATTTATGACACGTTTATGTAACTTAGATATCATTTATTGAAGGTCAATCTCTCGCTGATATAGCCGCACTAGGCGACGCACTCAGAATCTCAGTCCCGCAGCTTACGGGTTAAGAGTGCAAGATAACAATTATAACAATGATATCGATGTCAATCAGTTTTATATAAGATCTAGAAACATTAACTTTCCTAAATCTGAATATATTTTTCTTGATAATTTATCTTCTCTTTGTAATAATAGTGATTATAATTTATTAACACTGAATGTAAGATCCATATCCACCAATTTCCAATATTTCAAAGACACTGTACTGTCTGACAATGTAATTTATGACGTGCTTGGTTTCACTGAAACCAGGCTCGACGCAGGCATTTCTACATTGTATTCTTTGACAGCATATGAAATGTTCACAAATAACAGGAACAGGTATGGTGGGGGTGTGGCTGTTTACGTCTCGAACAGGTACACAGGTTATAAAGTAATTGAATTCAGTCGAATGGAAACATTTATTGAGAGTGTGGCAGTGGAAGTAAAATTTAATGGTAAAATATTTTTATTTATATGTATATATAGACCTCCTCAAGGTAATGTGAATAATTTTCTTAATGTTCTCAATGAAATTTTAACTACTGCAAAAGATAATAATCCTAGTGAAATATTTATTTTTGGAGATTTAAATATGAATTTATTACATAATAATGACGATAACATTCAGGACCTTATGAATTTAATGTATAGTTATTCCCTGTTTCCACTTACAACCTTGCCAACACGAGTTACGGCCACATCCGCCACCCTTATAGATCACATTTGGTCCACATGTGTTGAGAACAACGTAGGAAGTTATGTAATCAAAACTGATATTACTGATCATTTTCCAGTGATATCTTTATTTAAATGTAATAATATTCCATCTCCTCCCACATTCATAACGAAAAGAACGTTCACCCAGGAAGCCTAAGACACATTTAGTGCTGCACTTTCTCACACAGATTGGTCTGATGTCATAAACTGTACATGTCCTAACAACTCCTATAATCTATTTTACAACAATTTCAAAACAAATTATGATAATTGCTTCCCTAAGAAAACAATTAAAGTTAGTAACAAAAATAATCGCAGTCCACACATTACTCCAGCATTAAAGAAGAGCATTAGAGAAAAACATAGACTAGAAAAACTAGCATATAAATGGCCGTTAACTTTTCGAGAGCAATATAGGACTTTCAGAAATAGACTAACATCACTTTTAAAAGAAGCAAAGAAGAAGTATCACCAAGACCAACTATTAGCTAGCCAAGGCAACCCTAAGTCTCACTGGAAGTCAATAAATAACTTATTAGGTAGATCTACAGATGGTAAAAACAGTGAAATTGAGCTACGATCACTTTGTTATAACATTCCAGATAGATTTAATGAACATTTTTTGAAAGCAAGTCAGCAAGCAGCAGAAACTGTAGGTAATGAATTTTTAAATTATTTACACAACTCTCCCAATTTTTCTATATTTATTTCCTGCCACAAACTTAGAAATTGAAAAATATATTACGGCATTTAAAACTTCTTCCTCCGGATTTGATGATATTTCCCCAATTGTTTTGAAACGCACAGCTAATAATATATCCATTCCATTAACACACATAGTGAATCTGATGTTAAAAACTGGAATATTTCCGGATGCACTTAAAAAAGACAAAGTTGTACCACTACTTAAATCAGGCAGTAGATCCGATATTAAAAACTATAGACCTATTTCAATACTTCCAGCATTTAGCAAGTTTTTGAAAAAGTTATTACTTCCCGTCTTGTAAATTTTTTTAAAAACAATAATCTACTTACAGACTACCAGCATGGGTTTAGGGCAGGTCGTTCCACAGAAACAGCTATTTTACAGTTCATATCTAATGTATATCAGCATTTAGAAAAGAAACATTATTTAATTGGAATATTTTTAGATTTATCTAAGGCATTCGATACATTGAATCACAAAATTTTATTGAGTAAGCTAAGTCACTATGGCGTTAGAGGTATTCCCTTAAAACTATTTGAAAGTTATTTAACCAATAGGTCACAAGCTGTATATTGCAACGCCACGTATTCTTCTTTTAGGGCAATCAACAAGGGTGTACCGCAGGGGTCAATATTAGGACCGATACTCTTTCTTCTCTATATAAACGACATTGTTAATGTAAGTTCTAAATTCAAATATACGATTTATGCAGACGATACAAATATTTTATTAGATAATGTAAACATTAACGATCTTCATATAAATTTAGTTACAGAACTAGAAAAAAATAATTATTGGACTAAAATTAATGAATTGAGTCTGAATATTGCAAAAACTGATTACAATTATTTTTCAAAATCGTTCATTACAATATAACATTCCTCCTATAACCATAGAGGGAAACACATTAGACAGTAAATTTCACAAATTTTTTGGGTGTTTACATAGATGAGAATATGAATTGGAATCAACATATTTCATTTGTCACAAATAAATTAGCAAGGATGTGCGGTATGTTATACAGAGTCTGCAATAATCTCACACCTGAATCCCTCACTAGTATTTATTACACACTTTGTTATCCCTATCTCACCTATTGTGTATCAGTCTGGGCCTGTACTTGGCAGTCCTTCATTAAGAAAATATCAGTAGCTCAAAATAAAAAATTTAGGTGTATATTCTATATGAGTAGGTTTGAGTCAACACGAAATATAATTAATACACAAACTTTTCTTAGTTTTCCAAATATTCATAAATATTTTTTATTGTTAAGCATTTACAAGTGCCTTACACAGTATTGTGGAGGTCAGCCTTTCAGACTGGTACACACATCATACAACATTCGAGGTAATGATATCAATCTCATATGTCCACAGTTCAGAACTTCTCTCTTTAAGCACAGTATATTATACTCAGGTCCCCAAATGTGGAATTCATTGCCTCTACATATTAAGACTCTTCTCAATCATATAAATTTATCCATTTTTAAAAAATCTGTGGAAACTTATTTATATAATTGTCAAAGTAGTAATTAAATGTAGTGTGTGGTATGAACTTAGTTTCACAAGTGTAATGTTCATTATTATTATTATTATTATTATTATTATTATTATTATTATTATTATTATTATTATTATTATTATTATTATTATAACTGATATTGTTATTGTTATTCTCAGTAACATATTATTATAGTTATTCTTATTGTTCTACACGTTAGTTAATAATATATTAGGTACCAATTTTGTGCCAATGTAAACATTAAATAAAATAATATAATTCCATGTCTGTCGGGAAGCTTCGGCTTGACAGGCTGTGCCATTGCCATGTTTTATGTTATGTTTATATATAACAATATTCTTATATTTTAAAGGCTATAAATATTTACGTACTTACTTACTTACTTACACGCGCACACACACACACACACACACACACACACACACACACACACACACACACACACACACACACACACACACACGATATTTGCTAACACCACCCCTGAATGGAGGTTTACCAGTCTTTTACTCTAACAATTGATGTTCCAGGAATACTCATTCCAGAGAAACAAGATCCAGTCCCACAAAAAATCGGAAATCATACTCTTTTCAAACACCAAAAACGAACCCTGCCCCCGCAACGCCGGCAACCATGAATAAACTTCCCCACCAATTACAAATAAGCCCATCACCTTAAAATCCACCGATCACAGCAGCTTGGGTTGGAAAGAGGCTTGGCTTGCTTGTGAATAATATTGACTACTGATGTACACTTAATCAGGAATGGAGAGCGGCACATTTAAGAAAAAAAAAACTTGCGTGACATTAATGGATCTTCACATCTAACAACCTATGGTCATCAAGTGCCTCATAAACTCCACAACTCAACACATCACGGTATCCCGCCTGAGTCGAGGTAAAATATAACTGTCAACGTTAAAACACGAATCCAAATAAAGTAATATAGAAATAAATATATCTTGGTCATTTCAAAGATGCGGAAGGAGGAGTGAGAGGATATATAGTATGTCGCATGTACTTCCGTGATATTTATTCAGTTTTGTTACTCTCACCTGATACCCTCCCCTCCCACACACACACACTTCTATCCTGTCCACCTTGAAAACGCATAAACGGAGATAATTAAGCAAATCTGTCGTGGTGATATTTTTTTACTCGCGTTACTACTGATGACTGGAAAAAAATATAGTTACAATTCCAGTCATGATTTAGGTAACAGATGTGAATTTTAATGCACGCACGCACGCACGCACGCACGCACGCACACACACACACACACACACACACACACACACACACACACACACACACACACACACACACACACACACACACACACACACACACACACACACACACACACACACACACACTTTTTTCCTGCACGTAGTCAGAGAGAGGAAAAAACATAAACAAAAATTTGAAAAAATGCCCGGCCCAGTTATTCCAGTGCACGAGGACTCTGGGCAGAAGAAGAGAGGAAGGAAAAGAATATGAAGTCTAAGATAAAGAAAAAAGAAGAGGGGAAGATGGGAAGAGAAGGAGATAAATTGTAGGAGGAAGAATGAAACAAAAGGGACGATGAAAGAGGAAGGACCACGAAAACTGGAGGAGGAAGGAAAGAAGGAAGGAGAATGGGAAGTGAAGAACGAGGAGACGCATGAGAAAGATGGAAAAAGAGGAGGACGACGGAGCCGGGAGTGAGGAAGACCTGACTAATAAGAAAAAGGAATAATGGCATGTGGAAGAGAGAAGGAAGATGAGGAGGGGCCGGTATGGGCTATACAAGAAGACAGGGACAGTGGATTCTCCTGCAAGGGCGAGGTAAGAGGAGGGAGACGAAGAGCGAGAGCAGGGAAGAGGCATGGAAAAAGAGAGGAGGGATCGTGGAGAGGAGAGGTGAGAGTAAAGGACAGAGGTTGAAAAAATGGAGATAAAACGAACAGGGAGAGGAGAACGCAGGAAAGGAATAAAAGACGGATGAGAGGAAGGCAGGAAGGCCAGACAAACTTTTTTCAACAAAGAATTAAATTGTTGAAAAATACTAGTGTGTTCTGCTGCTGCTGCTGTTCATATTACTGCCAAACAAAGTAGTAGTAGTAGTAGTAGTAGTAGTAGTAGTAGTAGTAGTAGTAGTAAAAGTAGTAATAGTAAAAGTAGTAATAATAAAAGTAGTAATAGTAAAAATAGTAGTACTAAAAGTAGTAGCAGTAAAGGTAATAGCAGTAGTAGTAGTGAAGGTAATAGTAGTATCAATAGTGAAGGTAATAGTAGTATCAGGAATGAAGGTAGTAGTAGTAGTAGTAGTAGTAGTAGTAGTAGTAAAGGTAATAGCAGTTGTAGTGAAAGTAATAGTTGTAGTAGTAAAAGCAGTAGTAGTAGTAGAAGTGTAAGTAAAATTAGTAGTAGTAGTAGTGTTAGTAAAAGTAGAAGTAGTAGCAGTAGTAGTAGTAGTAGTAAAAGTAGCAGCAGGAGTGGTAGTAAAAGTAGTGGCAGTAGTCTATGATAATGTTGCGGTAAAACAAAACTTAATTGAATAAATATAACACATAATATCACACCATAAATATTAATGGTAAACCAATACGGCCCTTCATGGGGGAATATCGCTCGGTTTAATTTGCCTCAATACCTTCCAACATGACATTCAAGCAGAGTTACCATTCGCCACACACTAACATCGGGTAACATAACACCGTCGTTAGCGATGCCGTGTGATGTCAAACGAGTCTTCGGAGATAGACAGCGGCTTTCAAGTTTATAAAGAATGGGAGCTTGTTACCGGGAGTTATGCTTACTGCCTCCAAACGGCTTAAGCCCAATCACCCTGGTCGTCACCTCCGTCACGGCTCCCTTCTCCATTCCCTGCTGCCTCACACGTTCCCTCCTGACGCTGGGGGATTCATGGTCTGCCTTCCTGGGCCACCACTGTTGCTGCAGCCTTACTACTACTACTACTACTACTACTGCTACTACTATTACTACTACTACTACTGCTACTACTACTACTACTACTACTTTTTTTTTCTACTACATAAAAGATACCTCCACCCATGTTTATTTTCCCAACACATAATCATGGAGGGCTCCATAGCTTGGAGGTCATTAGCCCCAACTCTGTTCGCTAATGCTTGTGGCATCCAACCATATCACTAATACTACTTAGCACTAAATCCATCCATAACACCATATCATCTATTGCGTGTTGATCCCCCTTTCCTTTCCACCCTTCAGGAACTTAACGACTCAAGGCTGGAGGCTGCAGAACGCTTAGCCTCAGCCCTTACTATTATTTCCGATTGGGGCAAGAAGAACCTGGTGTCCTTCAACGCCTCAAAAACACAGTTTCTCCACCTATCCACTCGACACAATCTTCCAAACAACTATCCCCTATTCTTTGACAACACCCAGCTATCACCTTCCTCAACACTAAACATCCTCGGTCTATCCTTAACTCAAAATCTCAACTGGAAACTTCATATCTCATCTCTTACTAAATCAGCTTCCTCGAGGCTGGGCGTTCTGTACCGTCTCCGCCAGTTCTTCTCCCCTGCACAGTTGCTGTCCATATACAGGGGCCTTGTCCGCCCTCGTATGGAGTATGCATCTCATGTGTGGGGGGTCTCCACTCACACAGCTCTTCTGGACAGAGTGGAGGCTAAGGCTCTTCGTCTCATCAGCTCTCCTCCTCATACTGATAGTCTTCTACCTCTTAAATTCCGTCGCGATGTTGCCTTTCGTTCTATCTTCTATCGATATTTTCATGCTGACTGCTCTTCTGAACTTGCTAACTACATGCTTCCCCTCATCCCGCGGCCCCCTCTACGCGACTTTTTACTCATGCACATCTCTATACTGTCCAAACCCCTAATGCAAAAGTTTACCAGCATCTTCACTCTTTCATCCATCACGCTGGTAAACTCTGGAACAATCTTCCTTCATCTGTATTTCCTCCTGCCTACGACTTGAACTCTTTCAAGAGGAGGGTATCAGGACACCTCTCCTCCCGTATTTGATCTTCCCTTCGGCCACCTCTTTTGTTTCTTTTTTAGGAGCAGCGAGTAGCGGGCTTTTTTTTTAGTATTGTTTTCTTTTTTTGTGTGCCCTTGAGCTGCCTCCTTTGTTGTAAAAAAAAAAAAAAATCCCGACCTACCCTAATGTCACTCTCCACCACTGTGGCTTCATAGTCCATATTGGAGATGTTGGTGGCTTTTGGGCCAGAGTGTCTGGTGCTCCTGAGACATAGGATGGCCGACATGAGCAAGGAGAACGAGAAGCGACACCTCATCCAGGCGACAAGGCGGCTCCTTGGCTGATGCTTCTTTTCTGAGATCAGTTCCGCGAGTCGTGCGTAGAAGCATTGGCCCCTGGGACCCATCCCGCCAAATGTAGTGAGGACAAGGGGAGTGAAGCTGCCCTGATCCACATGTTGGATTCTTTCACCGTATGCCCTTGTCTTCTTCTGCTCGTTCCTGTGGTGGGCGGCTTCCAGGGGCAGCTCACGGCGACAGGAAGCCATCGGGTCGAAAATGTAGATGTCCATGAACGCCCTCTGTCCGCGCACCCAGAATCCGCGGGCACTTACATCAACCCGTGCCTCCTGTGAGGTATTGACCGTCCTGTACCGAAGGTGTTCGCCTTCCAGGGGAAGCAGTGCCGACTCGGTAGTGACGTCTTGGCATACCTCCCCGAGCATGCTGGCTGTCAGATCCCTCACTTCATCGTGTCGAATACAGACGAAGACTCCCTTTTTACATGTCATGGTGTGGGTGACATCATTTGGTGATGCACATGCACAGAGATCAGGCAGTCCCTCAATCGGCCAGCCATATCTCAGAGCAATGGCGTCGACAAATTCTTGTTTGTTGAGACTGAAGCCTTTTGCTCTGATTGGTAATGGCGTTAGCCAGTTAGGGGCGCCTGCCTCCTGTGCTGTATGGATTTTTCTACCCATTTCTCTGGACAGGTGGTGTGTTAGACGGTCCAGCTCGTCTTTTTGGGCCTGTTGCCTTTCTTCTGAGATATTACTTTTGATTTCTCTTATTTATGTGTTTTTTTTTCGCCCTCTGCCTCCTGAGCGATGATCCTGTTAATGAGGGATCTGGTAAGGCTGATGGAGTTTTGGTTCTCCTTGTCAGCCAGCTTCTCAGGGTTGGTGATCCCCATTCCACCCAATCTTGGAGGAAGTGCTAGCATATCCCTCTCCTCCTTCCCCAAGGCATGAAATTTCACCAGCGCCGGTAAGAATACATTCTTGACGGCATTTTCCAGTGGTCGGAGGAGTGGACTGATGCCGGGGATGGTGCACATCAGGAACGTCCACCGATGTTGGATGCCGTGGGTGTACGCTAATAGGCAGCGTGTGGCTTAGTCTTGGCACTGGCAGACAAAGCTTCTATTTCCTTCACCCATTCAGCTACTTTGTCTCCTACGTACTCCTTCTTATATACCTCTGTCCCGATCACTGCACCTAAGTGTCGTTGTCCGTCCTCTGTCACAATGACTCCACTTCCTCTAAAAGTTTCTGCGGCATGGTCATAATGTTCAGGTTTGACAATAAGTACAGACTTGGTGGCATTGGAATGTATCCTATCTCAGGGCCGGCGGTGTTCACAGTGTCCCACCACCCTTTTAAGTCCGAGATTTTACCAGCACCTGAGAGGTCATCCGCATTAGCCACCTGTTTCACCAGTGTGTTTGCGTGCGCGATTTCATTTTGGAGGACTGATAGGCCCAGGGCGTACATAGCCATGGCTATTGGGTCACCTTGTGTTGTTCCCTCAGATGATTTTAACATTTTCACTTTTCCACTGTGGCTATTTATGTATAAGTCGGTCGGGTATGTATAGGTATTTTCGACATACATAGCTAAGCTAGGGAACTTTGTTTTAATGTTGTGTATCATAGTCTTTCTATTTATTGTGTTGAAAGCATTCTTGGCGTCAACAAGAAGCATTGCCTCGCACTCCACGTGATCAAATAACTCCCGCATGGCATGGACTGCTGCTTCTCCTCCTGCCTGCTGTCCCGCACAAACTTGGAGGTTCCCTGCTGCCATTCTCACATCTTCTTTGACGACAGCCATGATGCATTTCCCCACGATGCGCCGCAGGACTTCTCCGACTCCTATAGGCCTGCATTCCGGCTTCTTGTCCAGGGGAATGAGGCGGCATGCAGTCAGGGCGTCCACATAATGGCAGCTGGAGGAGGCGAGTTTTCTTGCCAGTGCTGCAATGGTGCTGCGCAGGTCACCAGCTGCATTGCCAAAGTTAGCGCTGCTCAGCAAGTTTCGCCATCACCATGCATCAAGTCCTGAGGGCCCCGCGCTGCCATGAGTCTGGAGGGCCTTCTTCCACACCATCTCTCCTGTTATCCTTTCATATATAACAGGATTCGGTGGTTGATGACATACTGTAGTGACCCTCTAAATCTTCCCGTTTTCTTCACCTTCATTTCTTTAGTCAACCCTTTGACTCACCACGTTCTCTTTCTCTTCTCCCGCTCATCACATACTAATCCATTTCCTTACATCAACACATTTCCAAAATGTTTCCTTCTATCGCTATGGGTCACTACATCATTAATACCTTTACCACATCATCACCAATATTATGATAAAGTTTCTCAAACATATAAGAACACCTGATAATCAAAACTGTAAATACTACCGTATATCAAATCCTGTAAATAATTATTCTCCTATTATAAAACATGTATATTCTCGATAATAAAATTCTTAGCTGGCCGCCCTCCTCCTCGCCCTGGAGCACGCCCAGGCCCGCCCGGAGTTGACCGTCGTCATACACACAGACTCCCGGGCGGGGCTGGAAGCCCTGCAGCGTCCGCTCGTCACCGACAACGTGGGCCTCGTCACTTCCGTGCTTGGCAGCCTGCAGAGCCTCGCCGCGCAGGGAAAGTGCGTCAGGCTCCACTGGATATCCAGCCACGTGGGGGTACGCGGGAACGAGGCTGCGGACGAGGCCGCCAAGAGGGCCGCTGCGGGCCCCACCATCACCAGGCGAGTGCCGCTCAGCCTGCAGCAGACCAAGGCTGAGGCGAGGCACGCTGCATCCTGGCAGGCGCATCAGAGCCACCGGGAGCTAGAGGGCTGGAAGAAGCAGGCGGCGTGGTACTCCATCGCCACCGGCTACCACCCCCTGGATGACGCCCAGCAGCATCCCAGGGCAGACGGGGTTCTGCTGCAGCGTGTCAGGCTGGGCTACAGCACCAGGGAGCAGCTCCAGGACGGTTTCCAAAGGCAGGAGTGTGCCCACTGCGGCAGACACAGCCACCGCCCGCTGGTGCACTACCTGCTGTCGTGCCCGGCCACCGCGCGACTCAGGTCAGCCCCAGAGCCCGCCACCCAGCCTGCACCCGGTGGCCTGCTGAGCAGCCGGGAGGTCAAGGCTGCCCTCCTGGTCCAGCGCTCGCCACCAGACCTGCTGCTCGAAGTGCTCAGGGCGGCACCTCCACCCCGATGACCCGTCACCCCCTCCTCGCACCCATAGTGACGAGGAACACAGATGCGTCACCGCCACCACACCCACATGAGGCGCACCTGACCAAGCAAACACCGGCGGGCTGATGCCCGCTTTGTACATTTTTTATAACAAATGTATATGTATATATATATATATATATATATATATATATATATATATATATATATATATATATTTTTTTTTTTTGTATATGTATTTGTGTATCTTTTGTACAATAAACCTTTAAACGAACGAACTTCTTCGACAATGGAGTCACCACCAGGTTCTCAGTTGTTTCACTGAACCTACACAAACGGCCTTAACGGAATCACACGGCGTTATACCAGCTATAACGTATGCTATCTAGAAAACACACAAACATAAATGTTTGGTTTTCTCACTAGCGGCCTAAGCTGCCGCTACAATACTGCCAGTTGCAGTCCCTTCATTCACTTGGTGGTGGATGTTTT